>NC_056726.1:1716792194-1716812194 GCF_019279795.1 Protopterus annectens
CTGTCTGTACATACACATATATATACACCTACATACCTATTTACATTTCCCATACTGTTGAATGTCTGCCGCGCATCCCCACTGGCTTTACCTCCCTGGGAGGGTGGCTTAATTGTTAAACACAAGGTGCAGGGTTTGAGTCTCCGAAGAGATAATTGGCTAGGCTTAAAATGGCTGTGAACCATAACTAAAATGTAATAGTTTTACCTATGAACCTATATGATTGGATGGGAAATGGGAAACTCACCCCGGGGATCACTTCTGTGGCTCTGCTCGACAGGGGCACAGGAAAATAATTTTCTTGGGTGGTGAAAGCCAGGGTACATTTTTTGGCTAGGCTTGTATGGGCCCTAGGGCCGATAGCCTAGTACCTACCTATAAACCTATGAACCTATATCTGATGGACATTATTCTGGCCATCACATAAAATTAGCGGCCCTTGCATGGCTTGGACCCAGAAACAGACACACCTTAGTCACTGGTTTGACCACTACACCATCTGTGGTACATTCCGCATGGATGGTAGCTAGGATATATGACTTCACTACAGGTATTCAACAGTACTGGCAACAAATGTGACGGTTGGTGTACATATGTGAATGGGCCTCTCAACCACTCAGGGACTAATTTCAACAGTAACAGGGACAAGGCAAGGGCAAATCAGGGACAATCACGGACATTTTTAAAATATTAGTACTATTAACTTGAAACGTTGTCAGAATCAGAGCATATGCATTAATACTTATTTTCTGAAGTAAAAGACATCTATTTTTCTTAATTATTGTCATTATTCATTCAGTGTAATTCACCACCTTTCCTCCAAAGGTCACTGGTTTTAGGGGGGATTAAGAGGCTGGCCAGTTATTGTGTGAATGCTCTGACCATTGGTAGGGTTGCCACCTTTTCATATGGCCAGGATGGGATCTATTCGGGACACACCAGATTTTTCAGGGCAACACATACGCACGGTCTGTACAGCAGATAGTACTTTTGTTTTATGCCTAAATGTAAGCTTATTGTTGTAGCAGTGTAGCTGCTTCTTCTGTTTCGTTTACTTGCTTATTCTGTTTCTTGTAACATGTAGGTATTTTACATATGGAAATAACTATTGTATGTGACTATTACATAAGATGTGAGAAATAATTATGTCCTACGATCGCAGGATATTTTACATTTATAATGGTTTTGGTATGGACACAACTGCCCAGAGGGGGGACTGTCCCTCA
The DNA here is from genome assembly GCF_019279795.1 of Protopterus annectens. Classification (NCBI taxonomy): domain Eukaryota; kingdom Metazoa; phylum Chordata; order Ceratodontiformes; family Protopteridae; genus Protopterus; species Protopterus annectens. Next base: position 1,716,793,421 of record NC_056726.1, read on the forward strand.
CAATGTGGGACAGGTGGTAACCCTAACCATTGGGCTAGACTTAGCTATTGGCGAAGCGCTAACACGATGCGTTTCACTTCCACTTGGTATAACTATCAACACTACAATAGAATACGGGCACGGGGTTTTAAATGTCATTTGTTTGAGGGATGGGGACTCAATATTCAGCTACATGCATTTGTGTTTGCTTCTTATTTTTGTGTTCACAAAACTGTCTTGCATGCTTTGCATATGTTTCAGTATCCACAGACACTGACAGGTGTGATTACTATTAGAGGCAGGCTGTACTATTCAGCATTTTAGGTTGTACGTGAACAGCCGACATGTCCACGCCTCCGTGTGGTGCTTGGGCACGCCCCATGCACTCGCGCACGTTTCCTATGCCTGTGGATGTGGCGGCAGCACACCTTCATTAATATGCATATGGTGCTACTGTGCCATCTCTACGCCGCACGGTTGGCGCAAGTCTAACGCCGTTCTTGTGCCGAGCTTCATGAATCCCAGGGAGCATCTTAACCAGTCCTGGCCCTACAGATGCTCATCACAAGTTTAAGACTTCGTGTTCACTGTACGGTACTCTCCAAATACTTTCCTTAAATAGAATGCGCTCAACCTCTTACTGAAATGGCAAACCATTTTTTATACATAACTTTTACCTGTACAATCCACTAAGTTGCATATGGGCTTTCTGTTTAGTAACTTCCACCACTCTAAAATCTTACAATGTAAAACTGTAACTACTGTTTATGTATAAATGTAAATAGAAATGTAACTATTTTGTGTTTAACTGGAACTTAGTATAATGCAATGTAAGCAAATGGAGTTTCTCTCCCCAGGTTCTCCACTGAAAAATGGGAATTACCCAGTCGGACTTTCCTAGTAAAAAAAAGACAAATAAATAAAATAATAAATATATAAATAATTCGAAATATTCTCCAATACATGAGCAAAGTAATACCTCAGCTACTGTACATTTTCTAAATCATTGCTCATTACTCCACCATTCTCTATCATCCCATTTTTCCAATTCATTACCTTCTAGTATACCCTTATGTTACAATTTATTGCATATCCTGCTACTAGTTTTGCCATTATGATTTCATTTCATTTTATTTGCTCCTATTTCCTGTTAGATTATACAGGATTCATTTTTGCAGTGGCTGCCAATATCTTAGTCACCTATGTGTGAGTAAGAAACAAGAGAAAATAAAGTATTATGGGCAGAATTTATTTTGTGGGAAGAAATTGTTTCACTTCATCACAGGCAAGTATCACAGATGTTCCAAATAAGAAAATTACTCCATGAAGGGAGGTCACCAAAATTATGACACACCGGCATTAATTGTTTTGGGGAGGGGAAGCTGGCCCCCACATATTGTACTTCAAAGCTGTTATCTGTAAGTCAACCCAAATCAAGAAGTGCTTTACTGTGTTAATCATTTTAGTGCATATAATAACAAGTGTGCCACTGTGACAATTGTTTTTCTTCTAAGCTTTCTCTTTTACACAAGTATATTCACAAATGACTACTCTACTATGCTGACTGAAGGAGGACAGGGCTTTAAAAATACTAAATTTACTTCAAAATGGTCATATGGGTGATTCAGTATTGCAGCCATTAGTGTTGTTAGCTCACAGCAAGAGGTTCTCCAGTTCGATTCTCAGCTGGGTTGCCTTCTCTGTGGTGTCTGCATGTCCTCCTTGTGTTTCCTCCCATATTCCGAAGACATGCATCTGGAACATTTCTCCCCAGGCCTCCGCTGAAAAAGAGCTCTGTCCCAGTCGGACTTTCCCAGTAAACAAATGTTAAATAAATAAATATAGCTCTCATTCCATAATTTTATAAAGTTACTACATTAGTTGGAAATTATGCAGTCTTACCACAGACAAATAAAGGTTCCAATAGAGTTGGAAATTATGCAGTCTTACCTCAGGGGAATAAGGGTTACAGTAGCAAGTCTCTGACTGAATACTATGCAACAGGCTGAGTCCTGCAACCATCCGACTCATTTTTGACCAACACATCTCCTTCTCACAGTCATTTTGGTTCATAGGCTCTTAGGTCCATAGGTGTTTAATAGGCTAAATACCACAAGGGCCTTTTTAAGTCTAGCCATGCATCCCAAATCACTGACAAGTTTTACAAGTTACACTTGAATTAGGTTAGGGAGGAACTTTGCTTCACATGGTAGGGAGCCTGTTCCAGAGAAGGGGCAGTCTCTGGGACACATACCTGTCTCTCCAACAGGTCCAATTTATATCACAGGCAGGGTTTAAGTCTTTACAAAAGACAAATCTGGTGCTGTTTGTTTTGTAGATATGCAGGAGGTCCATCAGAGTGGTATCGGACAATGCCTTGTATGCCAGGCATAGATCTCTCAGACAGCCTGTAGTAGACAGACTACAGGGATAGGGTTTTGAGGGGGGTCTGCAGAGGACATGCTACTTATGCCCTGTATTATTTTAGTGAGGGACCTCTGTTGATGTTCCAATTTTTGGTTATACCTGGTTAGGTACATACCAAATGGGGCATTGTAGTCCATGATAGACCTGATGAATACCGAATACGGCAGAACAATGACTTCCTTGAACCTAGATGCCATGCCTTTGTTTATAATTTGCACAACACAGAATGATTTCTTTACTACTATGGACATGTTATGGTCAAAGGCTTGATTACTGTCTAGGTGAGTCACATGTCTTTAACTACTGAATCAACTCTTAGGGATGTGTTGTCAACAGGATAGTTACCAAGACTATATGACATCCTGAAGGTTACTATTATGCATTTCTTGGCATTTAGTTTTAGTCCATGGCTCTGACACCAGTTATTTTTCTGTGTCAGCCCTTCATAGCAAACATTTGTGTCAGTGAGGTATTAAATGACAGATCCTAATTTGCAATCATCTACAAATTTAATCAGCCAGAGGCCATTGACATTGGCCTTGACTTCAGAGAAGTAAAGACCAAAAAGGAGAGGTCCGACGACCGATCCCTGAGGCACTTCACTTGTAACTGGCCTGTTTGTAGAGGTGAACTCACCAATTCTTAATTCCTGGGCCCTGTCTATGAGCCAGCTGGCTATTCACAAGGTGACATAAGGATTTGTGTCTAACTCTTGAGTTTGTCAACAATGTCTGTGGTATTGTGTTAAATGCCTGGGTCAGGATAAGGTAGGTACTGTGAAACATTTTGCTCTCATCCATTTCTTTGTTGACCTTCTCAAAGATTCCCACCAGGCTGAGTAGGCATGACCTGCCCTTGATGAAATCAAACTGGGGTGGGTCCAATGTCTGAAATTTCCTATGTTATTATTCATTATTTCCATGATAAATCATTCCATGGCTTTGCATAAGAGACTAGTGAGTCTTATGGGTCTGCAGTTTCCCGGATCTGTAGATGGCCCAACTTTGTGCAGAGGGATGACTGTTACTGTTTTCCATTCATGAAGCATGATGCCCGTTTGGAGGCTACAGTTAAATAGCAATTCTAGAGGGCATAATGGGTTATATTTCGTGCTATTTAGAAGACATCCTGGAATATTGTCGCAGCCCATTGATGCAATGTTCATGGCCTTAGAGAGAGCATTAAATCCCTGTTCCCTAGTGATAGCAGGGGGTGTTATATTTAATAGGGGAGAAAGGGGTAAAGTTGTAGCTGAATTTATCAGCCAGTAGGTTTGGTATATCTTCTGGCTTTTTTAATTTCTTCATGTTTTCTGGAGTTCTAGTACTATGATGGGAATAGACTCCATTTCTAAGTCAAAGTATGATTAAAGTTCACAAAATTAGTATTGTTTTAATCTTCCATGTTGCTAGAAGTGCTCTTCACAGCACCCGCAATGTAATTGACTCCTGCAATTTGTACGGAGATACACACATCAGTAACATATCTAAGTATGATTGTACATTCTTTTTTATAAGATTCACTGCTCCTACTACTATTGGAACTGTCTGGGTATCCTTCCATATTGCCCTAGTTTCTGCCTGTAAATCCTGGTATTTTATGACTTTGCATCTATCTCTGTATGTAAGACACCATAGCTACTGGGTATAGCAATTTCAATGATCAGTGCTACTTCTGTCTTCTTTTCATGGACTACTGTATATGGTTTTCCCACATCTATTTCTTGAACTGCTGTTAATAACCAATCCCATGTGATATAAACTTCATAATTTTCTATAAAGCTATGTGGTTCATGTTTCTGAAGTTTTTCTGCTACTTCAATATTACAATGTCTGCACAATCGCCAGTGCAACAGTCTGGTCACTTTATTATGCCTTTCAGTGTAAGGTGTTTTTGTCATTAGTGCATCACACCCAGCAAAAAGATGTGCAACTGCTTCCAATTCTATTTTACAAAACCTGCATTTGCCTATTTCTCTGACATGTTCAATGGACTTTGGGTTTCAATGGAAACCATAGTCAACTATCCTGGGCTGCTAATGTTAATCTTTCATCTTTTGGTTTAAATTCACCTCTTCTTAGCCATTCCTGCTTTTGGTCCTGATTGCGATGAGGTTGTTCCAAGAGTTTTCTGTACTTGCAACTTTATTTATGCATTTTCTACATTAATTGCTTTCTCATCTGATCTCTCACCTCATATTCTTTCTTTTATTTTTTTGGCAAATTCCATTGCCACCTGATTTTTATATACTTCTGGTTTGATTTCCATTCCTGCTTGACACTGATATGCTTCTGCTAAATTAAGCAGGAAAGTCACGTTAGACTTATTCTCCTAATGTTTTAAACTTTCAATATGTTTGAGTCTTGTGAGGTCAGCAGATATGCATCCAGTCCTATGATTGCAGATCTTTATATGTAATCAGTTTCAAGGAGGCCCCTACCTCCTTCAGAATGGGGAATATATTATGCTCATATACACTGATTTTTATAAATCATTTGATGAGCATGAAGCATTTTTTTTTGTTCTCCTATCCAAATGATCCAATACTGTTTGGGGCCAGATTGACTCTAAAATTGTAAGTTAGGACAGGAAGAGCAAATTGGTTTGTAGCTTGGACTTTGTCCTAGATGTCAGAGGTGTTTTCAGTATTCATTTTAGTCTTCTACAATATTCCTTAGTATGTTTAGTTGCATTTGTTCATGTTTTATTGTTGATCCTTCATCAATTCCCAAATATTTATAGACTCCCCTTGATCAATATCTTTTATATCATATTCCTGTCCCAAACTGATGTTGCCTTGGTGCTGCAACTTCCCTGCTTTAAAAGTTGCTTTTGCACATTTATCAAGACCAAATGACATTCTTATATCATCTGAGAAAGTTTTGACCACTTCCAGTTGTGCTTTCAGTTCCTCATTTGATGAACTATCAAGTATGAAATCATTCACAAATAAAATATGAGAAGTCTTTACACGTTCTTGTTTTCTTGGAGCCAAACGGTAGCCTTGACCTAATCTGTAAAGTAGACATCTTAATGGGTTAAGGTCAATACAACAGCAGCGGTGACAAAGAGTCACCCTGGAATATCCCCCTTTGAATGTTTATCCTAGAATAATAATTTATCCTTTATCACTGCTTAACTGCAAAGTAGTTTGCCCCTGTTTCATGGTCATTGTAATGTAATCTATTAGTGTAGGGTATATCTTACATATTTTTCAGCGCTCTTTGATTCATGACTATGGAATACTGTCAAATGAAATTTCTAGTCTATCCATGCCATACTTAGATTCTTTCCATTTTTACAGTTCTCCATTATGAATTTATTTAACAACAAATGATCATTTGTTCCAAATGACTTTCTTTGGTTACCCTTTTGTTCTATTGCAATGATTTAATTTTTTTCTAAACTACTATAAACTCTGCCGGCACCAATCACAGTGCATAGTTTATACATCACTGGAAGATAAGTTATTGGTCTATAGTTTTTTAGGATACCTTGCAGGTTTGCTCTTAAGAAGGAGAATTGTTTTTCCTGTTGTTAACCAGGTTGGTGTCTGTTCGGGGTGTACATATAAAGAGTTCTTACTCATGGCTAAATCTTCATTTAATGATGTTAATACTTTTAACAAGAAGTAAGGTACTGCATCTGATTTTCCATTTAGGATCTTTTCTTAATTTTGTTTCAATTTCTCAGGCTTTTACTTCATCCCATTTCATATTCTATACATTTCATCTTCTTATTCTTTCTTTTACTTCTTCTATCCATTTAGCATCTTTGTTATGTTACACAGGATCTTCATAGATATTTCTCCAAAATACATCTATTGCTTCTTTTTTTGTGGTTTTTGGTGGTGTTTCAATTCCTTTTCCCTTGTTTCTCAATTCTGTATAAAACGTTTTAAGGGTCATCAATAAATTGCTTATTTTGTACTTTTCACTTATACATAATCTGCATATCTTCTACATGTTTCTTCCTGTGCTGATATTTTTAGTTTATTATTTGCAGTAGTGTACAATAGATCACATCTAACTTTCTAAGTATTTTTGTTGGTTTCTTTCAGCTTCTGTACTCTTCTAACAGTGACCCTTCTTGTCTTAATTGCTTAACAGTTTTCTCTATCTGATACTTCCATAATGGCATTTTATTTCTCTCCTTCCTTTCCCTCACTGTCCTGCATTTTTAGGGTAAGCCTTTTATCTGTTATTAATGTAGCTGCACAGTAATACATCCTGTTTACTTCTGTTACATCGCATGAATCTCTATGAACAGTCCTGATTCCCTTGCTCATTTGTTTTACCAAACTTCTAACATTTTGGGTCTTATTGACTTTCTGTAGTCTGCTTCATTCAGTGATCTTAATATGTCTATCCATCTCAATTAAATCAAGCAACTCTTCTCATTAAATCCTTTTCTTCTAAACTGAGGACATGTTCTTTGTTCTCCATTTCCTGCGGGCATTATACAGAAAATTACAGAGCATCTTCCTGTGCCATATCCTCTTCAGTTTCATCCTGTGCCATTTCTTGAGCTTTCATATGAGAACTCACTGGCCTATCACACCATACAATTGACTGTGTCAGAGTTGCCACAGTTTCTTGTTCCTACCTTTGCTTTGTAACTCCAACTGAACTTCTGTACTGGTTTCCTACCAAAAGCTCCAAAGTATCTTCAGATGGTACTTGATCAGATATTTCCTGCTGCACTTGTTTCTTCTTAATTTGGGATCTATTATTCTATTCTGCTGTGGTGTTATCAGAGTTACATTTTCTACACTAAATCCATCAGTTTGCAGTTTGTATTTCTTTAACTTCTCTGTTACTAACCCTTTTTTACTTTCTCTTTTTGTTTTCTTAGCTTTTGTATTGTAAAATGTTGCATTTCCAGATGCCTTTTCCTGTATTTCTCTTCAAATATTTTTCATGCTGCTCTTTTGTATTGATTAGTCTTGCTTTCTCCTTTACATAAATGTTTTACTATATTAAATCTCTTTTTCTTTCTCGTGCCCATATTTCTTCTTCAGGTGTTTCCTGCTCCTCCTGTTTCTACTTACTTGGGAGACTTGTTCCACTGTACTGTGATATAAACTGTTTTGGAATTTCTATACTAAATCCTTCACTTATCAAGTATTCCATAACTCCAGCTTCTATTTTTTATTAACTTCTACTTACCTGATCCCCTGTTCTATGTTTTCCCCTTTTTAATCTTAATTTTTGCATTATGACATTTTCCATATCTGGGTGGCTTTGCCTGCATTCCTGTTGGAAGATCTTTGTGGATGCTTTTTGTGTTGATTAATTTGGCTTTCTCTTTTGCATAAATATTTCACCATATCACATTTCCCTTTCTTTCTCATGTCTATATTTCCTTTTTATACCTTTCAAAAAACTCTAGATTTTGTTCTTTATATTTTTGCATTTCCTCAGTCACTTATTTTTTCAAACAGCTCAAGAGTTCTTTGTCTATATAATGCTAAATCTGTTGTATTTATGAACACAAACTTGCATCTGAAGCTTTTATAAAGTTTTCTTGTGTAAGTATTTTTCTTTCATCTAATTTTCTCTTAATCTTTTTGCACATCTTATATATAACACCTGAATGGACTTCAAGGAATTCACCCTAACACTTGAATGGACCCAAGAAGCCACCTCCACCAACCCGCCCAACCATGGCAGCAGCATCCTCCAAGACCTAGAGGAACATCTAAAAAACTATATCTCTATCAAATGGGATATCTTCTACCTAAATCAATGCAAAATGCAGAAGGTGATTCCCAAAGGTCTTAAAATCTACAAAAGACCCCTAACAAGGAACAGCAACAAAAAACTAAATGACTTGTGGCAGTCCATACTGGTTGACACTGGAAAGCAAGAGTTCAACCAGGGACACACAGGAGCAAGTTCATCAGCCCATTTGAGTGTAAAACAATTGAATTCACATGTTATATATGGAAATTCTTTACTTCTTGCTTGATAGTAGCAATGTATAATTTCTTTCTTATTCTCAATAGTCCTTTTTATTATCTTCATGACTATTTTTGTGATTTTTGTGGACTACTTTTCCTTCTACAACAAAGGAGCATCCTCCCCTGAGCCTGGCCTAGCAGAATGTTTCCATGTCTTGAGGATTTTATTCTCTCATATTTTTCCTGTCCTGGCACCAGTGTGCTTACCAGGATTGAGCATTTTTTTTTATTCCAGGACTTGTGCACCCAGCTGTCTTTTATTTTTTAATCTTTTTCTATCCATGATATATGCTGTATAAAATACAGTCTATATATCAGTGTCATCTTGGTGAGATTTTTTTTTAAACCGGTTCTACCAAGAGGGGGACGACGGATTAAATTCCAGCTATACTACTCTCCTTTGCTTGCTGATTTTATCATCTCTCCAGTCAGATCCCTAGTATGATTGTTGTATCTTTTGACTTTTTAAATGAGATCTGCACACAACTGTGTACTGCTTTTGAGGTTGCAGAAATAGCTAAATAATGCCTTATTGTTTTTCTCAGCCTAGGAGCCCAAATTCACCTCAAATTTGGCTTTGGCAGACTTTATTTGTCTTCTGAGTTGTTTGTTTAGTTTGATGAATGTGCCTTTATCCTGCCAGGTGCAGCACCTCCTAGTTTTTGCCATGATTTTCTTCCATCTGTTATACAGCCTATTTATCTGTTATTCTACCAGGGTGTCTTGTTTTTTTTTTTTTTTTTCAGTTAGATTTGTACTTCTTCCTAGTGGTTACAGCTGCCTCTATGCAGCTATTAACATGCTTATAGAGGGCTTCTGTGAACAGTTCCACTAAGGCAGCAGTGTTCACAGGGTTTATGGGGGATTGAAATGTTACCACTTTATCAGTTAATAGTTGGAAGTCAGCCTTGGAGAAGTTCCTAAATATTCCAGGGTTAGGTGGGGTTCCAAGATTTATTTTTACTTCAAAGGAGACCATTTTGTGGTCTGACCTTACCAAAAAAAAAATTACACTCAGGGGTGTGCAGCACTCTCCCATATTAGTGAGGACCAGATCCAGTATGCTTGCACCCTGGTTTCTGTATTGGCAATCTGGTCCAGGGAGTTTGTGTTTACAAAATCCAGGAATCTCTGTGCCTATATGTTTGGTGTTGTATATCATTTTCCATTAATAGTGGGGTAATTAAAGTCGCTCATGACTATGGTATTGGTTTGGATGGTGAGTAAGTTTAAATATGCATTATGGGTTTATTGGGTCATAGAGGGGGACCTATAGCTTGCAAAGAAGTAGTGTGGGATTTTGCCAATGGTGATTTGAACATGGAGAAGCTCAAGTGCATTGTTCTGCTTGACCAGCCTTGAGGTATATTTATTTTTAATGTATACTGAGACACCTCCATCTTTAGCCCCTGTCTGTATAGTACCTGGTCTAAATGTGTGGAAGGCATTATAACCTTGTGCTGTTCATGTATTCTCATGGATTTTAAACTATGTTTCTGTGACCACATAAATTCCAGCATTCCCCAGGGTGAGGAGAGCCTCTAGGGAGTGGAGTTTTTTCTTTGAACTCCAAGCACTAATCAATAACACCTTTAGAGTTTCTTGGTTTTGATTTGTTCTTTCAGCATTACCTTCAGTTTGGTATTGCCTAAAAAAGACACTATGGGGGAGGACAATGTTTTAGGGGAGAGGTGCAGACTATCCCTGGCAAATCAGCATGCTCTGTTAACCATCTTCTTCCATGCTGAGAAATATTAGAATGATATCAGAAACTAAGCCAATTATTAAAGTCAGTCACCTTTTGTTCATATTGTGGCATCATCCTTGAAGAAGGTAAAATGCTGCTCAATGCTAGGCTCATACCAGCCTGAAACACATATTCTGAGAGCTCCATAATGTCTCTCTTCATGTAGTCTAGGGACGTATAGCATAGGTCATTTAAACCCACATGCTACTTATGGTCCAATGATGTGAGTGCATGCATAATGTGGCTGATCCTGGCCCATGATCAACAACTGACCGTGTCTTTCTCCTTACTCAACCTTGTGAGAAGTATATCAGTGTATTTTCAATGACCAGAAAGTTGATATGTGTGGTGGCTTGCCGTCATATGTCTCAACCCAGAAACATCAAAAATCTGGACAAAGGCCCATGAAAAATAGGTACAGATCTATACACTTATTAACATAACATTTGCATATATAATTATGCAACTCCACCTACTCCAATGGAATTGTAGGATACCAATATTCAAGCAGAAAATGAAGAACACACAAAATATTAAACACAAACTATAACCAGAACAATAGTGTTTTATTAATATTAACATTTGAACATGTATCAAACTTTGAATTTGTTTAAAAAATACAATTTTCTTTCATAAAATAAAATTAACTGCTTGAAATCACATACTAGGCAAAAGGCAACAATACCCACATGAAAAACTTGAAACACTGACATAATTTTAACACATTAAAGCTAGTTTTTTAATTAATTGTAAAGATCCACTTATCTTAGATCACTCTCTTCTACATTTCTACATAAATTAATGTTATTCCTAAATGTCGACTCATGCTTGACTATTACATCACTCTAAAACTTATCTGAGTCTAAATAACTAAATATATTGTCCTACATTAGCCAGATTCATACAAACAGCTTCATGAAGCATCTACAGATAAACTAGTTTTGACACTTAAATTGCTAAATTAGGTGCAACGCCTTAGAAAAGTCTTCTGTTAGACATCATCTTTAATTTTCTTTAGTTACCAAATATGAAATGTCATGATAATAAACAACAATGAAACACTGTTCATTTAAATGCTCTTCGTAGTTTAAAAATGAATTTTGCAAGTATATTTCCACTATAAGTTCTGTAACCAAATAACATAAATGCACTGTCATCATCATCAACTGTAATATTGTAACATCCCCTTCTCAACAGTTATAACATGCCCTGATTGATTATTAAGCAGCATACCCTAAAATGCCAAGAATTGCCAGATCATGTAGGCTTTGTATAAGAGTTTTCTTTATTGTACTCTATCTGACCATTACAATCTGCAAGTTCATTCTGTGAGTCAGTTTTTTACGCAAACCACAATTATCACAACAAAGTTACAGTAATGAGACTGGGGAATCAGTACAGTAAATGCAAAACTATCTATGGCAACACATCCACTACCATAAAATTGCAGACGATGCTCCTAAGTTATTTTAAAAAATATGTAGCCCTCCCCTGCACCCTTGATGTGAAGGCCTAAACCACCACCATGCTCTGAACATTTATGTACCAACTCTGAGACTACCATACCTCAGAGAAAAAGGAATATTCTGACAAATGGCAATCTCAAACTCAATATAGGTAAGTCTGGATTTTTAGTCATTCGGTGTCTACATCTCAGGATTTGGCAAAGTGGGATGCACAATTTTAAAGTAATACTATGAGAAAGAAACACATATAGATGAGGAAAACACTGTGTCCAACCAGTTATTAGTAATACTCCTACATTGAGTTGCATGTGATAGGTATCCAAGTAGATCTGTGTAGTCCTGATAGTCCATCTATCACAATGGGTGCTCTGGTTTCCTCCTGTGCTCCGAAGTTATGCCACAAAAGTCAACAAACTTTACTACTAGTTACTAATTCTTCCCTTATAAACAGATATACAAACTGTAAATGGCTTTGACAGTAAAATCTATCTCTTATTTAATAACTGTTTGATGTTAATCTGTGACACAGACTAGACAACCTGGAAACCCCATTAGTACCATGCACTTCATGTAATTTCTCCTATTCAAATGTCATTGGCTATACTCCTAATAATATGAGTTTAAATGGAATAGTATCAAAAAAGACTGTGGAGTGAAATTGTGAAACTGGATTGTGAGGCTGAAACTACTCTGGTTGAGCAGACAAATTATGAAGGAGCCTTAGGTGTTGAATCAGCGTGTGTGGTGGACCAGCAGTGCAGTAGCCCAGCCGATGCCCATGCTGTTAAAAACTATTAATCTGAACACAATATGAAAGCTTTTAACCAAGTACTTATAGTAACATATTCCATATTTAGAGGGTTGACAAACATTATCCTGAGGATTCATAGTGATAACATTAATGTTTCCTGTCTGAAGGGATGTAGAATGTCAGACATGAATAGCATAAAGTCACTGTTCAGTAAATCTTTAAGATATAATACTATTATTGTAGCTGCAGGAAGCAATCATATAGGTAGAACCAAATATGGTTTCACTGATGCAGTAATGCATTTAATCTCCCTAAGCAGGTCTGTAGGCTTTGAGCTGTTTCTCTGTGATACCTTTCCTGACCCACATTTTACTGATCCACTGAAAGTCTAAACTAACACTCTGACTAATATCATTAAGAAAGAATTAACTCAGTGAAGGTCAGCTTTCTATGAAAATATTTTGGAGTCGATTGTTGTACTGACAACTTACATTTCAGTCATCAAGAGAAAACTGGTAGGAAATATAAATATAATTACATAGTCAGTTAAAACCTTTTTAGGCAAAACCCTAACAAGGAAAACAAGTACTCAAAGACTACCTTGAAAAGTCTCCTGACTTATTCAAGAAACTTGAAGAATACGTTAATTGAGAGTATGACAATATTTGCTGGGGAAAACTCTGATGTCATATTCATCAGTGAAACCAGGTTCAGCATAAGAAACAAACCAATATCCTTTCCAGGTTATAAAGTCTATCAGGTGTACAACAGAACAGTAGAGAAAGGGGTGAGTGCTTCAATTATCGTGCCAGTTAAAATCACCTCATACATACCATATGTGAAGGAGTCACCAGAACTGCTGGCTTTAGGATTGCCTTAGGTAAAATTAACTGGGATGTAACACCTTTCTGTAGACTTCTTACTATGTCCTCTGATTTGGATGTCAAGTTAGACAAGTGCATACAGTTGTTTTTTAATAACTATAACATTATTGCAGGAGATAATAATGCCCCTAATATAGATTGGAAATATGCACAGTCATCTAGATCAGTATTTATTAACAGGCTCATTGAAGTTAAAATCTGATACAATTACTCACAAACTGGAAAATAAGTTACTAGAGATGATAAAATCCTAGGTGCCATTTAGCTCAGTAATAAGCTACATGCCTTGTGTTTCCGACTGAACCTGAGCTAGGAGGCCAAGTTATCATTGTGTGATCTTTGAGGATGCCATAGCAATAGAAGAAAAGGACTTTCTGTAGATCAGACTTAAGCTATCAACTCTAAAATTCAGTCATGGAAGAAGCAGATCAGAACAGAAGGTATGTACATTCAGGAAAGGCGGGCAACTATTTATGATTGTATCTATGACCTGATAAATTAATTTGCTCCATTTCATAAATCTCACTGGACATGAAAAAAGCCCCACCCCTGCTGAATGAGAAAGCTAGCATGCCACAGGCGTCACATTGGTTTTTGCCTGACAGTATCGGAACCCACTGTATTTTTCTGAATCTAACAAGCTCTGCACTCTGAAAAACTTACTAACAAACCGTATGACCACTGTTCCAACATGCACTCTCAGACTAAATAATAAACTTCACAGCACCAAGTTGTTCAAATTAAAAAAAAAAAAAAAAAAAATATATATATATATATATATATATATATATATATATATATATATATATATATATATATATATATATATACACACACACACACATATATATATATATATATATATATATATATATATATATATATATATACACACACACACACACGCACAAAATGACCTTAATGATCACTTTCATCTTTATTATAAAAAAAAAAACTTCATCAGAAACAGTGCATGTAGGAACAGCGGTTATATGGTTCTTAAGTCAGTTTAGTTCATTGTGTGTATTTTTACTACAACTCTGAAAAGCTTAATCCAGTTAAATACCTATAAGCCACCAGCCATGTCTGTTTCTGAGTCCAAACTCTAGCTAGGGAAGGCAAAACTCTGCAAATAATCCCCCACACCAGCAGCAAGTAACACAATCCACAGTGTCCATCTAACATTAATTTCAAAGAAGAAACAACCAAGTGGCATTTCACAGTTCTGCTTCTGTATTTCCTGTATCAGCTGACAACTCCCAGGTGCTTCTCTCTGCACTCCAATCACACAATATATACATTTTGGCAAAAGCGAACATTACTCAAAGGCTGCGGTCACTGGGTATGTTAAATAAATGATAATATTTGCAGTTATCATTCAAGAATCAAGTGTAGTGAGGCAAATGCATTGCCGCATAATGAGCACAGAGACACTGATACAAACACAATCTTTTGATTTGTACTTCTAAACAGTAAAAAAAATTATTTGCAAATAGCTGCTGTTGTAGCTCAGTAATGGTCATACCTGCCAGCTTCTTAGCTCAAATATAGACAAAGCCAAAAATAATGCTGGGTGAAGGATCCAATATCAGGGACAGTTTCTGAATATTGCTCTTATAGTATTAGAAAGTTAAAAGAGTAAGAAGTTAACGTTTACATTCGTGTAAGTGAAACTCAAATGTTTGGTATTATTTAGTGACTGCAATTGTCAATGAGATGGCAGAAAACCAATCATTGGAGCTGGCCAAAATATAAGAGAATAAAATGGACATTTTGCAGAATTCTGGACAGTTGGCAGATATGTGTAATGGGTAAATCTTCTTTTGGATTTGCTGTGGAACTCTAAAATGAATGTGCTGTTTTGATAAGTTAAAGTGGCTCACTGATTCCTCATATAGCAAATGCCCTACTCCCTATTCGGGTTTTGTATGCCATTATAATACCTTGATAATCTACACTGAATTAGAACATTATTGTGAGTGCCTTATTTGTAATTTAAAGTAAATGGAGGTTGAGGTTTGGGCAATGATAATAGTCTTAAATAGAACAAAAAAAATTGGGATTTGAAGGGGCCACTCAGAAATTTGTGGCATCCTATTATTTTGCCTCCAAAACATGAAATACCATGAAATTTCATATGGTTGAGAGGCATGCTTGCAGTACTGACTCACAAGTAGAAGTTCCATGAGCTGTAGCTGTACGTGTTGATGTGAGTGTTGTTTTGAAAGAGTGCATTTGGGTCTGCTTAGGGTATTTGTTATGCGTACCTTATCTACGAGGTCTTTTAGGTTTAGACAGGTTACAGTTAAGTGCCTCAGTATATATGGGTCTGGATGTCTGCTTTGAGTTGTATGTGACAGGTGCAGCATGTGCTCTACTGAAACCCTGAAAGACATTAGGAGTGATTTTGTGTTAGAGCTTTGCCTCCGCTGACATTGTGTAAATACTTCTGTCACATACAAATCAGTTTGTTTGAGAATTAACTGGTTGTCAGTAAATGTGGCAATTTCTGCATTGCTTTAGGATGTCCATATCCACCAAGCCAGTAACGGAGATAGTGGGAAAATTCATACCCATTGCAACAGACCCATTTTATTAGGCAGTAAGAGTGAGAATGTAAAGTAATGTCAGGAGTATCTGGTTTGCTACTCTGGGGGCAGTACTTGTCACTGCTATCTAGCTGTCCTGTGTGCAGCCAGGTATTGGTAAAACTTCAATGGTACTTTTACAACAAAAATGTCAACTTAATGTGTCTTTGTTTATACAGGGCACTGCCAAACACTTGAGGGGGAAACTAATAAGTAGACCCTGATGATTTGTAGATGAAGTGCTTAGGCAGATATTATGAAGTTAGGTTAGACAGCACCAAATCAAGCAGTACTTACTAGAAAGAAAGAATTAGCTTGTCGAGAACGATGATAAGAGGGGAGGTGCATGAATGGCTACTCCCTGGCTACTACTAGTGCTGGTCTCTCGACAGCTTCATGCTGTGAGATACAATGCTCATTTGCTTATTCTCTGATCAGAAGAAAAGGTGTAGCACCAATCCCAACATGAGAAGCAGGCCACAGCATCTTTGGTGATCAACAGTCCTGTCCCAGATGATTCAAGGTAGGCATGCTGTAGCCTTTTCCTGGTAGATGCCTTGAATATCAACCAGATTAATCAGGAAGGTCAAACACAGATACTCTTTGCTCAATAAGAAACAGTCAAGAATCAATGCACTCTTTTTTCTCTCACCAGGAACAAAATATAAGCACACATTCCAAGCTGGCACCTATGAAGCAGTTGTTAGGCTTTCTGGTGATCAACAATCTTCAGGAAATAATGTCCCTTTGCTCTTTCTCTCACCAGAACCAAAGCAGAAGCACTAATCCCAAGATGACTACTGACAGGAAGAATGTGGGCTCTCTGATAATTGATGGTCTTGGAGTAGATGTTTTGATTTTAAAGGTAAGATAGAAAAATGGGTTACTATCCAAAGAGCTGCAGTGTGCACTAAGCAAATAGTTATGAATAAGGGGGTAACTTAAGATCTAGTTATCCAAGTGGAGGACTGGTAATTTTAAAAGAGAAAGATTGGAACTGGTGGGCACTTTGTATTCTGGTTTTATGACATACAGTGGGATGGCCAATACATTTAAATAAGTAAAGGAGAGTGATTTTACAAAATCATAATTTTGTGCTTACTCACAATAGCCAAAGAAATATAAGAGGGGATGAGATGTGTGCTCAAATTAATTTAAGGGGCAGGCAACTAGTAAGACAGCTGAGTTTAAAAAAAATAACAACAGGGTGGGATGGTGAGGAAACAATTTCTGTGTGACTCACAACAGACAGGGTGGTGGTCTCTTTCCTAGTTCAGATATGAAATTAAAAGCAGAATACAAGTAAAGCACAGTGTAAAGAAAATAAACCACAATATAGAAAACAGAAGAAGGCAATGAAGTAATATAAATTACAAGAAAATTACCTCTCAGCAGGATGTGTCAGAGTCTGGGTGAGCTTTCCCAGTAAAGCCTTGAAATATTTTATTTTATCTCTTAAATAGAAGGTGTAGTTTCTTATTCCACCCTCATTTCACAGATAATTAACCTTAATTGGTCTGTTCTAATTTCTGTGTGACTGACAAGAGGCACAGCTGTAGTCTCTTTCCTAGTTTAAATATGCAATTAAAAGAACACAAGTAAAACACAGTGTAAAGAAAATAAATCACTATATAAAAAGTAGAAGGCGGCACTGAAGCAATATAAAATACAAGAAACCAAAAACAAAAACATTTCCTCACAGCAAGTTATGGCAGAGTCTGGGTGAGGTTTTCCAGTAAAGCCTTGACATTTTATTTTACCCCTTAAATGGAAGATATAATTAATAGCTCAACCATCAGTTTACAGGTAATTAACTTTGGCATTTTCTAATTTGTGTGTGACTCACAAGAGACACAGCTCTAGTCTCTTTCCTAGCTTAATATGCTGTTAAAAGTAGACTACAAGTAAAACACACTGTAAAGAAAATAAATCACAATACACAAAACTGAAGGCAATGAAGCAATACAAAATACAAGAAACCAAATACTAACCATTTCCACCCAGCATGTTGTGGCAGAGGCTGGGTGAGATTTTCCAGTAATTCTGAGTTACCTATATTAGTCTCAAAACATTGGAATAAGCTAGCACAGTCACTATAGATGGCCAGTCCTGATGTCCATTTCAGAAAACTCTCTTTTGCTGTCTGCTCTCAAACTGGCAATATATCATATTAGTAACTCTAAAGTCATCTGCCACTAATCTTTTTCCTCTTCCTGATTATTAAGACTTCATCACCCTCTATTCTCTGACTTAAACTCTTAAACACCACAAACTACTCCACTGGAACAGGGAAAAAGTCAACTAAATAAAAACAAAACCCTTTAGAGTAAAATATTAGAACATTCTAATTTAAAGAACAATATATTTAATATCTCTTTAAGTACCTTTCCTTGTCAACAGTGTAAATTTTATAGATATATTAACTCTACTACTATTATTTCAACAATTTAGATTGTACTCTAATAGCTAAGAACAGATTTGATTATAAATTTGAGGGTCTTGTATATTTAGCATGCTGTTGTAATTATGATAGTTTCTACACTGCCAAAACTGTCAGGAGACTAGCATTCAGAAATAGAGAACTTGTGCTTGCCATAAAGAAAAAATATATTAACAACGAATTAGCTAGAGACAGTCTGTGTTGTAATGTTTTCCACAAATTAGTTTTTTTTTTAGTAGTTGAAAAGGTAGATCAGCTGCACTGTTCAGACCAACACAACAATTATTTAGAATACTTGGAGTTATTAGAAAACTTGGAGTTAAAGTGACAAGTGTTTCTGTAAGATGATGTTTTACCTAGACTTAATGAAACAATTTTGATTAAAACTTGCTGAAATTTAAGTTTTTTTTTTTAAATCTTGTTTTTTGTATTTATTGTATTAATAGAACATTGTTCTGGTATTTGTGATTTGGTAGTATTAATTAAGAGATATTTTAGTAATTGAAACATTTTATTAGGTGCTGTTTCTG
>NC_056726.1:1717212517-1717435017 GCF_019279795.1 Protopterus annectens
CATACTGCTGTCTACATGTGTTTCCAATGCTTGCATCACTGGGATTCAGCATAGTAGGACTGTTGACAATGCTGTAATTAGCATGGAATTCCACTTTACAGAAGGACAAAATAAAGACACATTTATGCATTTGTTTGTAGACTGTGTGGCTTTATTGCCAATCATTTGTCTGTGTCAGTCCCTCCTGTAGTATGTTATGATCATAGGTGGACTCAATGATTGGACCCAGTATGCAAGAATCAGCAAACATGGTAAGCCAAAAGCCAACTGTCAAGAAATAGATTCCAAGCAGTAAAGGGCCAAGCACAGATCCCTGGTGTACACCAGCGATGACAGCTCTACTGGTACAGGTTGATTCAGCAACTTTCACAGTATGTGTTCTATCAGTGAGCCAATTGATTACCCATCTAGTGAGGTTTAATCCCCAGCTGGGAACATGGGGGATTAGGTTCAAAGCCTAGGTCAGTTGAGGATAGCAAGTATGCACTGCCTTATCTACACCCAGGCCTATCATCAGAATCAATAGGCTGTGACATCACAGATTGCCTATCATATGACTCATCACATACACCATCCTGACACGGTTTAATACACACTTCAGTACACCCTGCACACAGACTATGTTGCCGTAGAAGTGTGTTTTCTACATGCATCCATGTGAGCTGGGGGAGGGGCAGTACCAGATGCATGCATGTATAGACAAATTCAGACTCTCCTCATCTGTGAGGTAGGCCAACATGTCATCATGGACCTTTTCTAAATGGACACTAGTGATATTCCAGCTGTGTGCAACAGACCTGTGTGAGTTGTTAATGCTACATCCTGTCTGTTACATCTGTTAGATGTCCTCAAAGAGATCATTGAGGGCATGCAGGATGACAGCACCATCATCCTTTTGAACTTGACAAGGCATTTGAGACAAATCCACACTGAGGTATTCATGCAACACTGTCAGATGTGGCTTATATACCTATATCACCGAATGGGTAGACCAGTGTATCACATATATGGCATCTAAATATGTTAACATGTGTGAAGTGATCTATATTTCAGGTCCAGTGATCAGGTACATACATCAGGGCTGTCTGCTAGGCTCTTTCCTGTGCATTATTTAAGTGACGGACATCACAGATGACATACACATCCTGTGTCCAAACAGCTGCCTGAAGGATTACAGATTGTGGGCAGTCATTGACTCCAGCTGTGATATTAGTATAATATAGACAATATAGGGCAAATATGTCCAATATGTCCCTATTTCTGGGTCATTGCCCCCCCCCCTATGTTGGCCTTTGTCTAGATGTCTTGCATCAAAGAGATTGAGAGCTATCTGTTAAGCCCTGGTGATCATTGTGGCATTCTGTGCAAAACCGCAGTCCTTCAGTGCTTTAATAAACAGGATTGCTATCCATGTTTAGTTACATGGTTTCCTGGCCAGCAACACTGTTGCTGGCCACAAAACCTCACTTATTTACAGTTAATAACAGTGTGAGGCACGCATATGCAATGAGTGCTACTGCTCACAGCGCAAACACGTATTGAATCCCAGGAAATATTTTTTTTTTATGTGACAAGTGCAAACATTAAACATAAACACAACAAAATCTCAGAATAAAATAATATTTTAACATGCTGTTTAGATATTTATTCTATGTAACACATCTACAAATTTAATGAAATGTATCTCTAGAACTGATTCTGTAAAGAGAGAAGATGTTTCAGTTTTCCTTTTGTCAAATAATTGAACCATCCCAGATGTGTGCCAGATTTATTCTGTCTCACTAGTGGGAGATCTACAGAATAAATTGCAAACACACCTGTAAACCAGTTCACAAGAAATATTCTATGCAAACAGTAACAGTAAATAAATTATCCCCTCTTCCAATGAAAGTTATAGCATAGCATTATGACTCCTCTGGGAAAATCCTAGTGGATGATAGTGACAGGTGAAGTCAAGGTCATTTAGTACACCAGAGTTAGATTATATGAAGTACTGACAGAAAAGGACAGGCATGGATCATGGTAAATGCATCGAAGTAAGAATTAGAGGCTGGTTCCCTTTAAGGGTATCCATGGTGCCTCAGCCACTTTTCTAAGATTTATGAACTGAGTATTTCTGACCCTTTTTTTTCCACTGGCTTACTCAGATAACATAATCATCTTCTCAGGAGGACTGAAACTCACATCTTCCATACGTCCAGGCAGGGTTGGGCAAGTTGGATTCTTCAAGGCAAGCCAGACTTACTGCCAATGTTCTGAAGTGCAAGGTTGGAATACTGAGTTCAGGCATTTAGAATATTTTACAGGATGGGGGTTAATTAAGTACCAGAGACAGAGAGAGAAAAGAGAGGCTGTTAAAGAACGACAAGTTCCTCAGATAAAAAAGCAAATAAAGCCTTTCCCGTGGCTTGCAGATTATTACAAAACATTTACCCTAGTGTTTGCTCCTATAACCTCTGTGCAAACAGACCTAACTAAAGGCAAGATACCAGAAAAGGTCAGGTGGACCCCCAATGAAAATGATGCACTTAAGAAAGTTATATGAATCCTCTGAGCTAATTTTGTTGTCCACTGACTTTTCACGTCCTTTTACTGTCTACACAGATGCTTCAGATGTTGAGGTGTGGACAGAGTTTACCCTGAGACTAAATATTTAAACAGAAAGCTAAACAAAAAAGAGAGTAAATGCACCACCCCTGACAGGGAATGCCTAGAGAATAAAGTGGGCTTAGGATCATCAAGGTAAAGAATTTGTGGGTTATACCTCACCTCAATGGTTTCACCAGCAGAAGGAAGGTAATGTTAAACTAGGCCAGCGGGCCCCCCCAGCAATACAAATGTTTGACTTCCACATATAGGACTGTCCATATGATCACCATTATAATGTATATGGGCTGTCTGTGGATCCCAGACCTTCTTGCAGACTTAAAGCCAGTGGCTTTAAGCTGGGGAATTAATGATAATATAATGACTCCAATAAGAAATGAGGAGCAGATGGTACCAATAGGTAAAAGGGATATTTGGTGCATCAAAGTTAGGAGATACCAAGTATTTCATTGGAGTTCAAACCTGTATAGTGGGAAATACTATGAAACATTGGAAACGAGATTGGTCTGTTTTTAGGGGGTTCAGATAAGGAGAGATACCTGGATGTTATAAGGCTGGTAAATTCATAATATGGTAGAAGTAACTTGTTCAAGAGTCCAGGGGAGTTTAGAAGGCTTTTCTCTAAAGACAGATGTACTGAAGCGAGTGTGGTAAGCTCTGAGATGGATGTCCTGATTTGGAGTTTGGCACTGCCAGTGGAAGTCCAAGTAGTTGGGATCCAGAACTGTTTTTACTGCAAGCGATTTGTGAGCCAGAAATGTGTACTTCATTTAACCAGTAAGATGTCATCTGTGAGACATTGTTTGTGTGCCAGGGACTTCAGCTATAAACACATTTTTTTTCATGCACTAAGGTACTATCTACAGAGATGTTTACTTGTATGCTTAAGTTTTTGATGTGCTTGCTAAGAAGATAGTGATCATGCAACTCTTACATTTCAGTGGTGTGAGTAAGGGTGAGTAAAGACTTTTAAACTAATTATTGTGTTTAATTTAAGAAAAGATTATTACTTGAGCATAGATGTTTATTGAGGTGCATTTGGAACTGGCAACTCTCTTTGTAATACTTTTAGTGATAACTTCCACAGAAGTGGTTGCTGAAGTGAAGCATTGTTTTCATGACAAAAACACTCTAATAGGTATGCTATTTTGTTTTTCCACCTGTCACTGCAGTTTTGGTTCTAGTTCTGATGAAATGTATTTGACTTTACTTGTGTTTAACTAAAACCAGTATTTTCTTAAGAACTTTGCTTTTCATTTGATACTTGAACCTTCTCCACTGCAATGAAAAGCACCTTAATGTACACCAGCTATAAAATGCAGCACAGCATAAATAGTTTTTGGTATTATGATTATCAACAAGCTTAATAACATATCAAATGCATACCTCATACATAGGTTATAATACATTATCAAATTAAAGCCCTAGTATCCTTAATGAGTATTTTATTTATAGAATACTAAGCAGCTAGTGTGTTGGAAACAGAACACAGGTTCATAGGTTCTTAGGTAAGTATTAGGCTAGCTGTCCTTTCAGGCCAGTTTAAAACTAGCCAGTTTCCTTTTTATGTTCAAATGAAGCTATCCCATTTGGTTACAGATTTGAGTTACCCATTTCATAGCCAGTAATTGTATGTTACCCCTAATGATAATAACTGGGATCATATCATAGATAAGTTGATGGAATCTATGCATGAAATAAAGCATTTAAGTGCTACCTGTTTCCTTATTAATACAGGGAGCAATCGTCGGGTAAAGCTTCTGTTTCCCATTCTTAGAGCCAAGTTATGCATTTAGATGGACACGGATGAGTTTTGTTTTATGTGGATAGGGAGTCTGTTCCAGAGCAGTGGTTTCCTGTGCAAGATATATCTGCCTGCCAGACCATTCTGGTTATGTTGCAGAGAGGTTTATATCCCTGGAATGTGTATTCCTGATGCAGTTTGACTTGCTGATGTGCAGTAAATCCATCAGTACTGAGTTGGAGGATGCCTTGTCTGCCAGACATAGGTCACCTCTTAGCAGTCTGTAGGACATGGCCTTGAGTCAGTTCAACTAGGGCATGCTGTTTAGGCTTTGTATCCTTTTAGTAAGGTGTCTCTGTGGGTGTTCCAGTTGTTGCACGTGTTGGGACAGATACATGACAAAACAGGTATTATACTCAATGATTGGTCTAATGATGGCTAAGTACAGAGGGCAAATGCTATCTCTAGATGTAGACACAGTCCCTTTGTTTATAAGCTGTGCAGTATAGAAAGACTTTCTTACTACAATGGGCACATGTTGGTCAAAAGATAGGTCACTCTCCGTATAAGTTTCCAAATCCTGAACCACTGGGTCAAGCTCTTAAGGGTATATTGTCAATGTAGTAGTTCCCTGAGATGTATGATTTCCCAAAGATATAGTAATGCTTTGTTTGGCATTTAGTTTCAAACCATAATTTTGGCACCAGTTATTCCTTTAGGACAAACCTTCCAGCAGGTTGACTAAGTTATTTGAGGATTCAATGAGTGATCCTAGCTTGTAGACATCTGTAAACTTAGTCAGCTAAAGTCTTTTGGTATTGACTTTTACTTCAGGAAAGTAGATGCCAAACAGGAAAGGTTCAAGCACAGAATCCTGGGGGACTCCACTAGTAAATGTTCTCTTTGTGTATGTAACTTTCCTATTTTGATTTCCTGCATCCTATCTGTGAGAGAGTTGGCAATCTGACAAGTGATACAGGGATTTATTCCCAGTTTATTCAGGTTTTCTACTATGTCCAAGTGGAGAATTGTGTCAAAAGCTTTGGCCAGGTGGAGTTATGTGGGGTGTATCATTTTGCATGTTCCCTTTGCTTTGATGACCTTTTCAAAAACATCCACTAGTTTGAGGAAGCATGATCTTTCCTTGATGTATCTAAACCATGAATGTTCCAGTATTTGGAGGTTCCCTATGTTCTTACTGATAAGTTACATGATACGGTTTCCCATGGCTTTGCATATTAGGCTGGTCAGACTTCTGGGTCTGTAATTCCCTAGGTCCTTGGAAGGTCCTCCCTCATGCAGGGAAATAACTGTAGCTGTTCTCAATTCTCTTGATACAAAACCTGTTTGGAGGCTGAGTTTGAAAAGTGTTGTTTGGGGTGTGGCTAAATCATACTCCATGATACTTAAGATGCATCCAGGGATGTTGTCAGGACCCAACAATGGATTATTTTTATCTTTTCATAACATTCACAGGACTTGGTCTTGAACAACTGAATTTATCAACACAAGATTTCCATGTGATATGAGAATCCAAAAAAGTAAACCTAAAAAGGAAACCAAATCTAGTTATGCATTCACATTAGAGATTTTGTTAATTAAAAATCATTAGGTTGAGTGTAAATAAAAGTACTTATCTGCATCAGAATTAGAAACTGCTCCTGACACGTTCTAAGCTGCAAAAAGTTATCTCATGCTTTAGGTTATAATCAGTTGCTTGGCTCAGCCATGCATACATGACAATTGCAATTAAGCGTAAGAGCTCTAGTTGTTAGTTTCTATTGTCAGTATTTCAAAAGACACATATAAGTGAGATTCTAATATTCATCTGTTTAGCTGCTACTCCAGTCTCTCATCTCCCAGAGAAAGAGCAAGACCATCTTTTCATTGCCTGTCAGTAATCACTTTTTTCTCCGTGGTGTAGCACTCTTGAAGAGAGAGAGAGAGAGAGAGAGAGAACAATAAAATAAGGGAGGTAGGATGGCTGCTCACATATATGCCACAATGGAGGGTATTAATCCTACAGACAAAAGCTTATTTTATGATATTGCATTTGCACCTAGTGACATACATTCAAGTATACATACTGAGTTTGCATGTAGTTGAGCTTCTATGGAACAAGTTTGTGTTGCTGAGTTTTTGTAATATGAGGTTGTGTGTCGAGTGAGTATTTATAGATTCTTACATATAACTCATCTGCACACTTTATGCAATTAACTGTCCCATACATACTTAATAAATGTTGCTCTGTGTATACAGTTTTACCTGAATGCATTGCACCACAACTTTATTGCATGCAGACATGTCAAGGCTGTGGTTGAAATGGATACTTTGTGAATTAGCCTACTACCCAAGTCAACAAACAAATAAGCACATACAAACATTCATACCTACAGAAATATAGTGCAATGGTTTTCAAAAAGAAGCAGTGATATATAGTGAGTATTGACTTTACACTAACTGCATTACATAAGATATTCTAATGTGCTGGGTGAGACCAGTAAAATTATTATTTGAAGAAGTCATTTATTGCAGTTCTGTTTTAGAGTCTTTGTTGCATTATAATCCATCATTTATGTGAATAATGGCAGTTCCTGGCAGGTGTAGAAAAACAGCACACTGCTTGGAATTATTTTCTTTTCATTTGGAAAGTATTTTCAAACATTCTTAATTGCATCGTGTCAGCATCACTTTGCGTTGGAGTGGAGTTTAATGTGAGCAGAAGATGTGTGTTTACGTGGTTATGAATTTTTCTAAGAAATGATGTAGCATGTAAGAAAGGTCAGTAAAACCTTAATTAAGCACTTGTAATTGTATTCTTATTTCATTCATTTATTCATTACCATCTATAGATATGTTGAAAGTAACTAATGTGCAAACGATAGCTACATGTCAGTATATCTGTACTACTTCTGAATGCACCTCGGAGAAGCATGCGGTTTATGACTCATTGCCTGTTTTTGCCTTATTTAAATTCAGATAACTTGTAATATTCAGAAAGCTCTGCTTATACAACACAAGTCCAGTGGGGCCTTTCAAATAATCATTTGTTTTTATTTGTAAGTAGTGATTTTATAGAAAATCCTTGAGGACTGAAATACTAAATAAGGGCATTTATTTGAGTTTCAGAATACATAGCCTTCAGAAATTGCATGCTAATACAAACCCAGTATTTTTAGCAACTTTATAACTTTATCAGAGCAATATTTAAAATCCATCTCTATTTTTGGGCCTTTGAACCCCATTATTTTAGGCTTTGTGCAGATTTATTGTACTATGAACCTATGAACCTAAGAGGTTGAGAGGTACCTTGAGTCAATTCAACCAAAACAGAATAAAAAGACTGATGAATTTTTATTTATAAAAAATAAAATAAAATAAAACATCCATTATGTTTCTGTGTTCAAATTCTACACTACCATTGAATGTAATATTTCTTCATCATAAAATTATGTGTACACCACAACAATTCAGTGGCACAAAGAGTATTGCCCTTGATTTCACCATCTGTTTATTCAAGTATGCATATTCATTGTGTTCATACATGTTGCCTAAAATCTCTGCAACTAAAGAACTCTCAGATCATGGGACTGATCTGCAATATTTGTCATTTGACTAAAATAGTTGATAATTTACTGTCTCAACATTTATTTAATCATCTAAACAACTATGGACTACTATGCAGCACTCTAGTTTCTGTAACACCTTAAGTACCACAACTGCCCTATCAACAGTTATTGATAACACCGGTAACAACATAAAGAAATGATTGATAACCGCTGGATTGTTTCTGCATATGACTATGATCTATGAAACTGTTAACCATGTTCTACTATTTAACAAACTTAGCAAACTCATGTTTGGTAATAACACAACTGGGTGGTTTATAAACTACCTTTACTCATTACAGCCAAGTGACGCCTCCAGTTCTTCATGCAATTGCATCCTACCGATGCCTTTAAGCATCAAATATTGCTTGTTCATATCTGAATTAATATTATTTTAATAATTGCAAAACCATGTTACATACAATGTATTAAAAGATTTCATCTTAAAGCTTACACAATGGCAAACACAACTGTATTGATAGTTGACCTCTGTCTAGTGAATAAAGAAATATTAATTGATATTTATATAATATTTGTTTATACTGTCATGCAGTTCATGTTCTTCTAAATCTCTTGAAAAAAACAAACAGAGCAGACAGAACTGCTTAGTCTCACATGTAAGCTCTCAGCTGGGTGAACAAAATGCTGCTGACAATATATGTGTAATGAGTGGTTGCTTAGATATTTTAAGTTATTTAAATACTACTGCAAACTTAATAGTCATTGGGTTTACTGTGACTTATAAAATCCATTTTTAAAACTTAGAACCTAAAGAATACTACCACCATAAAATAGTTTGTACTGAAGAGTTTTCCATGTATATTGTTTTAGTAATCCCTATGGCTGAGATATAAAAATTTATTTGAAATGTGAGGACATAATTTGATTCTTTCCAAAAGTGTAGGCTCTGCGCTTTGGAAATCACAGTGTAAACTTCCAGAGCTACATTACAGGGAATGAGTTAGACAGTCTTTAAGTCTATAGAAATAATTACATGTCCAGAATTGGTACTGTCAATAGAGGCGTACACCAAGGGTGAGGTTTACGATCCCTTCTCTTGTCACTGCTCATAAATGACTTAATTTATGATCTCCCTTATACCATAACAATGTAGACTGATGATCTGTTATTTATCAACACCAGTAAAGTCTTTATTGAACTGCAATTCAAATCTCAGTCCAACTTTTCTGTGGTCTGCAACTGAACAATTGAAAGTAAACTAACAACTGAGTTCAAGAAATCCAGTTTTATGATGTTTACTTCACCACAAGAGTTAGCTAACCTACCCAATCTGCAAAGTAAAGATAGTTGGAACAATACTATCTCAAATGTATTAGAACAAAGGTATTGGCCTTACCTATGACCCGTCCTTAATCTTTACAATCCGTTTTAACAGGATTGTCTGTGAAGTACTTACTCAGCTGAAATTATGTTACTAAATTTCTTATCTCCTCTCTCCACTCTCTCATCATGCTATAGCAAGAAATGTCCTTTTACCCAAAACTGAATATGGCCTTCTTCTTGTTAATTCTACACTCCAGTTACAATACACATAAACTCCAGGTGGCTGAAACATAAGCTGTAGCTTACTGTCTGTTAGATCAATATATCTGTCATTGTGCCCTCCTCAAGGGTATTAATTGTCTATCTATACATGACAGTGGTGCTCCTCTCCTGAACACATCACATGAAATAAGAAAACTGTGATATTACCAGTGCTCAAAACAAAATTTCCACTTTGAGAACTTGCATGCCTACTCAGAGGTACTCAGGAAGCACACATAATGTCGAGCAGATCTCATGTTAAAACAGCCTTAGGAGAAAGAGCTCTCAAGAAGCTGGGGAAGTGCATGGAATCATTCCCTTTCTGATAAAAGGAAACAGCAGAAATGGAATAGCTTCCAAGCTATGCTGGAACAAATTCTAGTTACAAAAGCCATTTGTAAGTTAAACATATCCAGGCGGTGATCAAAATTGCTCATCTATCTGTAAAAAATCCAGCCATGTGAAATATTTGTGTCTCTGCCTATCTTTGAAAAGTTGTAAATCATGCATATTCTATTTCGACTCTATGCTGTATACATTTTTGTTTCTTACTCACAAATGTTTCAGTTCTGCTTAAACTTCATGGAAGTTGTTTATCATATAGATATAGATATAGATATGGTCTATATTACAACGTTGAACTAAAACAAGTTTGAAGGTTGTAATATTGAACCCTAAAGTCCGAAAGTGGAAAATAGCAAAGCTACGGCACATCAAATTTTTTCCTAGGGAAAAAAAAATGGTGGGCCATTTTTGGGGCTTTGCTATTTTCTCCACTGTGGTGCGATCTCAGAGTTGGTATATTTAAGTAGGGGGTGGGGGGGTGAAGCCCCCCACTTCAGTTTAGGTTTAAGGTTAAGTTGTTTTTTTTGTTCACGGAACAGTGATTTTTTTTTCCCTGGGAAAAAAAAATCGCTGTTCTGTGCTTTCAGTTTTGTTGGGTTTTGAACATAACAGTTCGATATTACAACAAACGAACTTTTGTAAGTTTGACGTATAGATATAGATACAGATATAGATATAAATATAGATATAGATGCGTGTTGGTGTCTGTGTGTGTGTGTGTGTGTGTGTGTGTGTGTGTGTGTGTGTGTGTGTGTGTACCTTAAAAATGCATAAATGCTGTTTGCTTGCTCATTTAGCCAGAGTTGCAGGTGAAAATGCATAAATGTTGTTTGCTTGCTCATTTAGCCAGAGTTGCAGGTGAAAAGCATAAACTGAACAACCCACTTACTCAGTTACCAGTTATTAATAAATAGATATATACATGTATGTATGTATGTATGAATGTATGCATTCATTTACTTACTTAATTGTTACATTATAGATTTGTCTAGAAGTTGCATTAATTTTGCAAAATAGCCCACATTGTAAGGTCCCTTATCCAAAAATATGCTGTCATATGTTTGTTTGTGTCTTTCGGCATTTCCCGGTTAGGGGTCGCCACAGCAGAACTCCGGTCTGCTAATGGTTGGCAGTAGATTTTTACATACTGGCTTGCCAGGCCTAATGCACAACCTTCAACGAAGGAACACCCATTCACGCATGTCGCTACACAGAAGACGCTCTAACTGAGAATCGAACGGGCAACGTCTAACTGTGAGGCGACAATGCTACCGCAGTACCACCACCGCAGTTGCAAAAGTATATTTATAGCTGTTTCCAAAACAAAATCACCTTGACCATACTGTACCCAGGTAAACACAGCATCAATGAAAACAGAAACTCTCAAACCAAAGAAGTTTCATAACACTACAAGAAATCTCATAACATATATATATATGGATCTACTTCTAAACCTCGAACATCATATACCCAAACTTAATTTTAACTTGATGAAAATCATGAAAGCTTAAATACCCAAATGGCAAATGTTTTCCCAGGATAAGTAAACACTTGCCCAACATGCCCTTTTCTCCAATGTAGTGTGATCCCGAGTTGGTATATATATATATATATATATATATATGTATATATATATATATATATATATATATATATATATATATATATATATATATATATATATATATATGTATATATATATATATATATATATATATATATATATATATATATATATATATTGCTAGGGGTGTGGGGTGTGGTGTGGCATAGCCCCCCCATCTAGGTGGGTTTTACTTACTTTGGTGTGTGTTTTGTGTAAGTTTGCGCAAGTGTTTACTTATCCTGGGAAAAATTCACCATCCAGGTATTTCAGTCTTTGCTACTTTGATCTTTCAAAAATGAAGTTTGGTATTATGAGGTTCAAGGTTTAAAAGTAGACCTATATATATATATATATATATATATATATATATATATATATATATATATATATGTATGTATACATGGTTCTACTTCTAAATTTTTTTTTGTTTCAAAACTTCAAATTTCTTATGGTCAAGACCATAAGATCGAAGTTTTGAAACTTCGAAAAGTAAATAAAAATTTTTTTTTTTTAATTTTTGCAGGGGGCAAGCCTCCCAGCACCCTCACACCCCATGCTAATTATATATACCAACTCTGAGATCACACTACAGCAAGGAAAACAGTAAATATACCATTCTGTGCTGTACGTCAGTCTCCATTTAAAGTTTCAAATTCTTCGATCTTAAGATATATATGTGTGTGTGTGTGTGTGTGTGTGTGTGTGTGTGTGTGTGTGTATATATATATATATATATATATATATATATATATATATATATATATGTATATGTATAGGGGTTCCTGGATTTTTTGTCATTGTACCTGTTCACCAGTTGTATTTTAGTCTGTGATAACTGGTCAGTGAGCA
This sequence comes from Protopterus annectens, assembly GCF_019279795.1. Lineage (NCBI taxonomy): Eukaryota > Metazoa > Chordata > Ceratodontiformes > Protopteridae > Protopterus > Protopterus annectens. The sequence goes on from NC_056726.1 coordinate 1,717,224,822, forward strand.
GGTACAGCACGTTATTCATTTGCTTTTACTATATTTGTGTTTCTTCCTACTTTATTACATTATTTTGTTTTGCCTCTTCTTAAAAGTACTCAATTGTATTTATTCTGCTGCATTTATCACTGCTTGGTAGTAGCCTGATTAAATTATAACTGTTATTCTAAGGCTTTTGGTTAAGCACTTGGGCTTCAGACTGGTTGTTTTACATTAAGAAGGTTTGTGGTCTGCACTTTTGTGGCAGGATAGGTAGCTTACATCCTTCTAAGATGGGAATTGCTGATTGAAGGCCCAGTGTCTGTTATTCTAAAAATGTATTGTTCTAATTTAAGCACTTTGGCTTCAGGCCAGTTACTTTATGTTAAGAAGGTTTATGGTCTGCACTCTTGTGGGAGGAGAGGCTAGATTCTGCCCTTGTGAGCTGGGAATTCCTGGTTAAAGGCTTATTGTGCCTGCTTATTTGAACTGCTTATTTCTCAAATTGGTACGCCTTGTTTGCTGTAGTATAGACTAGATTCAGACCTGCTGAATCTAGTTTTATTTGTATAACTTGAACATTAATCCAGGCCATCTTTTTTCGGAGAAGGTTCCCCTGCACCTTAGTGGCAAAGGTGTGCAGTTAGAACTTGACTGATCGAAGACTGCTGGAACGGGGCTCAGTTTTTAGCTTTTATTGGTTAATTTGTTTGCTAATTTCCTGCCTTTCCTAGCTAGTATAGTCCAGATCCCAGGCTTTGCTGGTTTCGGGACTTTATTTTCTGTGTTCAAAGCTATCCAGACCTTGCTGTGGTAAAGAGAAGTTCTACTGCTTACCAGTGGGAGTGGTGAGCATTGTACTCGCTATCCAACGCTACAGAAATGGTTTCCAGCTCTGAAACTGTAATTTTATTAGCCTTTATGGGCTGATTTCTATCCCTTTCAACTTTCTGGCTTAAAAACGCATGTGTTTGTGCATTTTTTGCATTGTGCAGCACAGCAGGGCTACAGTTAAACTATTCCAGTTGCCAGAAAGTCTGCTCTTCAAATTTTCCCTTAGAACTAGCTGGTTTCTCAGTAGTAGCACTAAAATCTGAACCACACTAGCACTGGCTCTAGAACCTGCTGGAAAGCACTAGGAAGCCTTAAACTGACACAAGCACTCAACTCTCCTTGTTAATAAGGAGAAATTAATCGTAGGCACTAAACAGCCTATAATTGCAAAGTACCTTGCAAAGGTAAGGGAAAACAGCTCTTGTACTTTACAAAAAAGCACCTAAACAGGCATGTCCAAGGGTCAGCTTCCGGTGATTTCTCCTGTCCACCTGGTGAATCTGGGCATACTGGGGCAATGCAGCAACTGTCTCATGTACACAGACAACCCTCTCCTCCTACCACCCAACACTACAACCTGTGAGAGATGCACTTATATAGCCAAACTGGAAGCAAAGCTCTCTCCAGCCAAGATTGTGCTAGACAGTCAAGAGGAGAAGGTTAACACCTGCACCACACCTCAAGCAACACATAGCCCTTCTAAACCCACACCATCAACACCCACACATAGCAACGCTAAACCCACATATGCGGAAGCCCTTAACATTAATCTGCCCAAGCAACAAGGATCTCCGAAGCTGAAACGCAAACACCAGTCACAACCAGTGACACATAGCTCACAACACCAGTGTGCTACTCAACAACAGCCCCTAAGGCAAGACGACGTACCCAACACTTTAGTCATAGGTGACTCTATAGTCAGGCACACTGATGTCCCACTCGCCAGGCTGAACAAGGAGAAAATTACAGTCAGCTGCCTGTCTGGTGCCAGGATCCGCCACATAATGCATGCATTCAAGTCACTCCACAAAAAGTACAAATATGACTCTGTCATTGTCCATATGTTGGAGTGAATGATTTGAGACGTACCTCTCTGGACTACATGAAAAGAAACATGGAAGAGCTCTCGGATCATGTGGCCCAGGCAGGTATGACCCTAGCCCTGAGTAGCATCCTGCCTTCGCCCAGAATGATACCAGAGTATAAGGACAAAATTATTGATTTCAACAGTTGGCTAAGCTTCTGGTGACATTCAAAGGGGATCCAGTATCTGTCTGCCTGGGATGACATGATTGACAAACTACAATGCTTTGCCAGAAATGGTCTGTACCTGTCACCCCTGGGATTCAGGTTACTGGCTAAAGCTCTTGCCACCCCTATAGTGCCTTTTTTAGGCAAGGCTCAAAAGACAAAACCACCACTGTAACATATACAAGCATACAAAATCTGAAGGTAATGCTACTCAATGCTAGAAGTCTAAATCTCAAAATGCACTCTCTCGAGGCACTCCTAAAAATGGAGAACATCGATATCTGTGCAGTAACTGAGACCTGGTTTGAGGCTCCAGAGAGCACCCCTGCAATACCAGGCTACAACCCTTACCACACTTTTCGGCCACCAAACCAAGACCGAAACACTAAAGGTGGAGAAGTGTCCATATTCACCAAGGATATTCACACCTCCAGTACTCGGGCACCAAAACCTTTTCCCAACGGTTCTTTGAATTTATAAATTCCAACGCCCTGGATCAACTAATCCATTGTCCCATCAGGGGCTCCAAAATACTAGACCTGGTCATTACCAACATGGGAGATAGATGCTCCACACCAGTGGTCACCCCCTCATTGGTCATATCTGACCATAAGCAAATCACCCTTGGCATCCATATCCCACCCCCACCCCCCAGTATGGAAACCTCCGTAAAAAACATCTCCAAAGCCAACTTCATGCTACTCAAGTCAGAAGTGACAAACTTCATGACAGCCATGCAGACAGGAGCTGAAAGTTCGACTGCTGAATCCTACACTAAGGCACTGTACAAACACATCCACTTGTGCATGAACCGTGCCATCCCAAATAAAACCAAGACACTCTCCTCCAAAAAAAGAAAGCCAATCTGGTGGTCTCCTGCTATAAACAAACTATACAACAGAAGGAAGAAACTGTTGCAGAAAAGAGGAAAATCCCAGGATGCAAAATACTCCCTTAACAGCCTCAGTAAGAAGCTGAGATCATTCATAAAATCCTCCAAAGCTAGGTACGAAAATAAAATTGCCAAAGATTTCAAAAACAACCACAAGGCATTCTATAGTTATGTCAAGAATCTAAATGGCAATACTCAGATCTGCTCTGAGCTACAGTGGAATGGCATTAAATATACTGATCCCAAGGATATTGCCAATATACTGGCAGATCGATTTAGTGCAAACTTCACCCCCCTCTCACCCCCTAAAGGGCCCATCTCAATACCAAAAGATTGCCAAATTCCGGTAATCACAGACACACAGATAGAAACCGCACTCTCCAAAGCTAAGAATGCAGCAACCATGAGACCAGACAGCATCCCAGGCTGTGTAATACTTGAACTGCAAAATGAACTGGCACCTCACCTAAGTGTCATTTTAATCATAGCCTCACCTCAGGCTTCGTGCCCACTGAGTGGCGCACAGCTACAGCTATCCCACTCCACAAGGGGAGATCCACCTTGGATCCTGGGAACTACCGTCCCATCAGTCTAATAAGCCTGATCCGCAAGGGCATGGAATGCATTATCATGGAACTTATAAACAAAGACATTGGCAACCTTTAAACACTGGACACCACCCAGTTTGGGTTCTTGAAGGGCCAATCTTGTCTCCTGAACCTGATTGACTTCTTCTAATCAGTCTCCAGAGCTGTGGATGAGGGTGAGGTAGTCCACACAGCCTACCTGGACCTCGCCAAGGCATTTGACATCATCCCCCACTCTGGAATCATAGATAAATGCACTAAGCTGGGCATAAATCCCTACGTCACTCAATGGGTTGTCAACTGGCTTACTGACAGAACCAAGACTGTAAAAGTAGCCGACTCCAAATCCAGCTCTAGACAAGTGACAAGTGGAGTACCTCAGGGTTCAGTCCTGGGACTGCTCTTGTTTGGCATCTACTTCTCTGAAGTATAGGCCAACACTAAGGGACTCTGGTTAACAAAGTTCGCAGATGACTGCAAACTGGGAGCCATTATTGAATCCCCAAATGATGTGGATATTCTATAAAAGGGCCTTACAAAAACAGATGCTTGGTGCCAGAGCCAAGGGATCAAGCTTAATGCCAAGAAATGTATAGTTATCCTCTTTGGGAAAAAACATGTACCCATGAATTACCACATAGGTGGCAGGATACTAAACACTGAAAGTGTGATGAGATACTTAGGGACACAGGTGGACAGTGGTCTCACCTTTGATAACCACATCACCACAACAGTCAGGAAATCCTTCTATGTGGCACACCTCATCACTAAGGGCTTTTCATTCAGAAAAAAGGAAGTCATTGCCCCACTGTACTCATCCCTCATTAGACCCATTATAGAGTACAATGCCCCATTTGGTATGTACCTCACAAGACATCTGCAACAGCTGGAAAGGCCGCAGGAATACCTCACTAAAAGAATCACAGGCCTAAAGCAGATGCCCTATGCTGACCTTCTAAAAGAACTCCAGCTATACTCTGTGGCATATCGTCTACTCAGAGGCGATCTCTGCTTAACATACAGGGCCATGTCAAACCCTGAGCTGCTGGACATGATCCATTTAAAGAAATCCCAATCCCTCAGAGCCACATGCTCCTGGGATCTAAACCTTGTGATCACAATGAACAAAATACACTGGAGGGATAGGTTCTTGACCCAGAGACTCCCCATACTCTGGAATAGACTGCCCATACATGTCAAGCAGAGCACTTCCTTGGCCCTCTTCAAAAAGAACCTTGATGACTGGATGGGAGATAGGAAATTCACCCCAGGGATCACGTCAGTCGCTCTGCTAGACAGGGGTCCAGGGAAGTAAATATTGTGGGAAGAAATACCAAGGGAATTGTCATGACTAGGCTTGTATAGGCCCTAGAGCCGATAGCCTAGTACCAACCTATGAACCTATATGAGGGTGGATATTAGCTACAGTCGAATAACAGTTTTAGAGTTTTGTCACTTCCGCACTGTTTTGCAATTTTGTATATTTAAGTTAGCAGGGATGTGGTGGGCAAAGATCCCCACATAGTGGGTGCAGGGGTGATTCCAGTCTGCAAAAAATACTTTAAAGTACATTTTATTTTCTTTACTTTCAGACTGCATTGTAGCAGTTCCTTTAATTTGCGTTCATTGAGGTTCTGATTGACAGAACTGTTCTCAATGAAAGTTCTGTTGATCACTTAATCTCAAACAATATATGTATATGAGATTTGAGAAGAAGCATTGAGAAATGTTTGTATCTTACTACATGGCAAATACAAAATCATCATCATCATCATCACCTTCTTTCGGCTGTTCCCATTAGGGGTCGCCACAGCGGATCATCTGTTTTCATTTCTTCCTGTCCTCTGCATCATGCTATTTCACACCAACTGCCTGCATGTCCTCTCTCACCACATCCATAAACCTTATCTTAGGCCTTCCTCTTTTCCTCTTACCTGGCAGCTCCATCCTTAGCATCCTTTTCCCAATATACCCAGCATCCTTCCTCAGCACATGTCCAAACCAATGCAATCTCACCTCTCTTGCTTTGTCCCCAAACTGTCCAACCTGAGCTGACCCTCTAATATACTGATTCCTAATCCTGTCCATCCTAGTCACACCCAGTGCAAATCTTAACATCTTCATCTCTGCCACATCCAGCTCTGACTCCTGCCTTTTTGTTAATGCCACCGTCTCCAACCCATATAACATAGCTGGTCTCAATACCCTCTTGTAGACCTTCCCTTTCACTCTTACTGGTACCCATCTGTCACAAATCACTCCTGACACTCTTCTCCACCCATTCCACCCTGCCTGTACCTCTTCTTCACCTCTCTTCCACACTCACCATTACTCTGAACTGTTGATCCCAAGTACTTAAACTCATCCAGCTTTACCAACTCTACTCCTTGCATCCTCACCATTCCTCTATCCTCCCTCTCATTTACACACATATATTCTGTTTTAGCCCTGCTGACCTTCATACCTCTCCTCTCTAAAGCATATCTCCACCTCTCCAGGGTTTCCTCAGCCTGGTCCCTACTCTCACTACATATCACAATGTCATCTGCAAACATCATAGCCCACGGGGCCTCCTGTCTGATCTCATCTGTCAACCTGTCCATCACCACTGCAAATAAGAAAGGGCTCAGAGCTGATCCTTGATGTAATTCCACCTCCACCTTAAACATATCTGTCACTCCCACCACAGTCCTCAGCAATGTCACACTACCCTCGTACATATCCTGTACCACTCTTACATACTTCTCTGCCACTCCCGGCTTCCTCATACAATACCACAATTCTTCTCTATGCACCCTGTCATATGCTTTCTCTATGTCTACAAAGACACAATGCAACTCCTTCTGACCTTCTCTGTATTTCTCCAACAATACTCTCAGAGCAAACATTGCATCTGTAGTGCTCTTTCCTGGCATGAAACCATACTGCTGATCACTAATCATCACCTCCATTCTTAACCTAGCTTCCACTACTCTTTCCCATAACGTCAAGCCGTGACTGATCAATTTTATCCCTCTGTAGTTACTGCAGCTCTGCACATCGCCCTTATTTTTAAAGATAGGTACCCAAACACTTTTTCTGCACTCCTCAGGTATTCCCTGACTTTCCAGAATTTCATTAAACAATCTGGTTAAAAATTCCATTGCCATTTCTCCTAAGCACCTCTATGCTTCCACTGGTATGTCATCTGGGCCAACAGCCTTTCCATTCTTCATCCTCTTCATAGCTGTCCTTACGTCCTCCTTGCTAATCTGTTTCACTTCCTGATTCACTATCCCCATATCATCCAACCTTCTCTCTCTCTCATTCTCTTCATTCATCAGCCCTTTAAAGTACTCTTTCCATCTACTCAACACACTCTCCTCACTTGTGAGTACATTTCCCTCACTATCCTTTATCACCCTTACCTGCTGCACATCTTTCCCAGCTCTGTCCCTCTGTCTATCCAATTGGTACAGGTCCTTTTCTCCCTCTTTAGTGTCCAGTCTCTCATACAACTCTCCATATGCCTTATCCTTAGCCTTTGCCACCTCTCTCTTTGCCATGCGCCTCATCTCCTTATACTCATGTCTACTTTCTTCATCTTTTTGACAATCCCACTTCTTCCTTGCCAGCCTCTTCCTCTGTATACCCCCCTGTACTTCCTCATTCCACCACCAGGTCTCCTTGTCCTCCTTCCTCTCTCCAGATGTTACACCAAGCACCTTTCTAGCAGTCTCCCTTACTAGCTCTGCTGTAGTTACCCAGCTATTCGGTAACTCTTCACTGCCTCCCAGTGCCTGACTTAACTCTTCCCTACACTCCACCTCACAGTCACCCTTTTTTGACTTCCACCATTTAATCCTTGGCACTGCTTTCACACTCCTCCTCCTCTTCTTGATTACCAACGTCATCCTACAGACCACCATTCTATGCTGCTTAACTACACTTTCCCCTGTCACCACTTTACAGTCTCCAATCTCCTTCAGACTGGCCCTCCTACATAGGATATAATCCACCTGTGTGCATCTTCCTCCACTCTTGTATGTCACCCTATGCTCTTTCCTCTTCTTAAAATATGTATTCACCGCAGCCATGTCCATCCTTTTTGCAAAATCCACAATCATCTGACCTTCTGCATTCCTCTCCTTAACACCATACCTACCCATCACTTCCTCATCCCCTCTGTTCACTTCACCAACATGCCCATTGAAGTCCGCTCCAATCACTAGTCTGTCACCCTTGGGTACACTCACCATCACTTCATCCAACACATTCCAAAATTTTTCTTTCTCATCCATCGCACACCCAACTTGTGGAGCACATGCACTAACAATATTCATCATTACACCATCAATTTCAAGCTTCATAAACATCATTCTATCAGACACTCTCTTCACCTCCTAAACACTCTTGCATACTGTTCCTTTAGGATAACCCCCACCCCCATTTCTCCTGCCATCCACACCATGATAGAACAATTTGAACCTGCCTCCTACACACCTGGCCTTACTTCCCTTCCATCAGGTCTCTTGCACGCACAATATATCAGCCTTCCTTCTCTCCATCATATCAGCTAGCTCTCTCCCTAAACCAGTCATACTGCCAATATATATTTATTTTATTTGTATTGGCAAATACAAATAAAATAAATATATAAATAGAAAAAAATGACAAACTCTATGACTAGATACTTAAGTGTCATAAAATACCAAGTGTAATTAGAATAAGTACATTTTTTAATTACGATTGGAGAATCAAGGACGACAACAAAGGCAAACTGAGTACGACATTAGTTACAGCACGTTGTGCAAATGGCATTTTTGCTTATCATGTTTTATCCTTCAAACAGTCTCAGTCATCAGTACATTTATCTGCTAACGAAATATCCAGATGTGTCGATGTTTGTAAGGTATATTTAGCATGGTGTGAGAAAAAGGCAATAGTATTTAAAAAAAAAAGTGTGAAAAACCAAAACCACCATTAAAATCCACCATATCTTTTAATCCACAAGGTACAGGAAATATATAACTGTGAGAAACCAGCAATACTCTAAATATCTTGTGCATGTTTAGAAGTCATTGTCTAGCCACACTTGCAGTTACGTAGGCACTGGTGCACTACAATCAGGTTTTTTGCATAGTGCTCCTGTGGTGGATAGTCTCATGAAAGCAATGTGCTGACACAGAACATAGAACAGCTAATGAACTCAGAGTATATAATACTGACTGAATTGTATGACTTATTGACTGGGATAGACCACTGGGTTAGTAATACAGTAACAACTTGAAATCTATTGCAGCTGATACTTACTTTGTGAATATGTGACTGTTACTATCTCTTATCCCCAGTTTATCTCTGTTATGCTGCTACAAGTATGCTTAGTGGATGCAACTTAATCAATTACATAAACTAAATGTATGGGAATGAGGCAGAAATGCTGGTGTTAAAATCTTTCTACTTTATTTTTTCTATGATCGCTGCATCATATGTACTTTTTATTGCATTGTATTAAATTGTAAATATATTTCTTTACTGTGACATTTCCGTAAGAACACTTTACAAGCAGTGAACCATAAATTAAAATAAAGTTAGCATACTTATCCCTAGTTTGATAGCCTGATGTATTTTTTATTGCACACTAATGATTAGATAATTTGAAATCTGCAGACAGTAGGGAGGGATCAGAAAAAAGAATGTGATTTGTAGACTTCTTCTGTAGTGATCCACTTTTCAACAAATGTTAAAAGAAATGTCGCATATCTCCAGTTATCTGAGAAAACAAATGGGAATGTTCAGTACAAAAAGATTCCACAATGTCTCACTAGTTTAGTCATACTAGGCTGCAGGTTTTACAGTTTCTTTAACAGTGGTGTGAAAGGTTATAATCTTCTTTTACGGCTGTTTGAACTTCAGTTTGTGGTAGCTTGGTCTGTAGAATCTGTTTAAAATTATAAAAAAGCGGCAGCTCTCCACAAAACACCAATAAATCCAAAAGGAGTGCAGTCCCAGGAAGGAAGATCTCCAAAACAGTTAAAAGCAACTTTTATTGTCACAAGACACGCACAAAACAATTCCACATTAACGCTCTTCCAAAATAAATCACGTTTTCGTCACATCCACTGGACTACACTGCACTCCTTTTGGATTTTTTGCTGTTTAAAATTATGCTTGTTTTGGCTTGCCTTTTTAATTTAGTGAGACTGGATTCTTCTTCATTCAGGGATGGCAGGGGTGCACTTCTGTTTTGCGTTTATGTGTACTTTTAGTCTATTAAAAAAAACAAATGTGGTACATTCATATCCCTTTTTATGTTAGTGAAACTGGACATAATGCTAATGTTATTTTGTATATTTATTATTTCTGTGAATATTTTTTGTTGCTTTGAATATATGAATCTGTATGATATTTGAATTTTTTATGGGACGCTCATGTTTCTCTTTCCTGGTTGCATAATTTACATAGGGACACCAATATATGGAGAGCACTCTAGCATAATCTTACACAAGTGGCCATTTCCTAACATTTCGTCACAGACCTGTGTCACTTATTAGGCCTTTCTGCTACTGAATGAGTGAAAGTATGCAAGGTTTTAAATTATCAAGTTCATTTCCCTGATTGTGAACTCCATAAATACTACCCCCAATGGGAAATTAGTGCTGATAAAGTTTCTGTTTGTTTGCCAACAGTGATGAGTCTTTTTTCAGTGGTGTAGTTAATGTATTTTATATATATATATATATATATATATATATATATATATATATATATATATATATATATATATATATATATATATATATATATATTCTTCTTCTTCTTCTTTCGGCTTTTCCCAGTTAGGGGTCACCAAAGCAGATCACCTGTCAGCTCATGACTGGCAGTGGAGTTTTACGGTGTCATATATATATATATATATATATATATATATATATATATATATATATATATATATATTTATACGTGTGTGTGTGTGTGTGTGTGTGTGTGTGTATGTAAGCTGTCTAATTGGGTTTTCCTCCACCACATAGGGGTTCAGCAGAGCTAGACTCTTGCAAAATCACTTTCATTGCAAGTTTCTTCAAGATGAAATGTTGACTGGCTACTGAAGTTTCAAGGAATGTGACCTCAATGAACCGTAGCAGAACCCACAGAATTTTATCATATTTCACTTTGCAATATACCAGTATTCATGAATTCAGCTTGAAGTATGATAAGCACTAAAGCAGTTTTTAGTGGATGAAGCATACTCTCTCCTAATGTATTGTTTTGTCTCTTACTTCCAAAATACATATTGTACTAATGCAGTAATAGTAACAAACTCTGGTTTGTTGAAACGCAACAATTTTATTTAACATATCACTCTATATCCCGACTGCTTCTTCAACAAGCTTCTCAAAAAGAAAGGTGTCATTTATGCACTGTCATTCTTAAGAATCATGTTATACTTTTTTAGAGATAGCTTCACTGCTCTGCATCACTCATTTTAAAATACAAAACAATGTTTTTTTTTCTTTCAAAACAAGGTATCTTAAAACTTTCTGTAGTTAGCATACTCCGTCTACACATACAGACAATATAATAAATGAAATGTTTCTCGGCTGCAGATAGAAATTTCTAAAACTGATACTTAGTGTTGATTGTCGCTTAACATTTCTTAATCAGAGCTTGCATTTAAAAATATTCTTTGTTTGCATGGGTTTAGACTTGTAGCACTTACAGATGCATGTTTCTCCTGCTTGTAGTGTGTTGAGAGGTTACTTAAAGGTATATTGCTTGGTGAATAAAAATGAGATTTGGCATGAGCAATGGTAACTGAAACTATAGTCGTGCAAGGATGGCTGAAAGAGTAAAAGTGGAGATAAGAATCAATCGGTGGCCTGCAGTGATCTGTGGATGATCAAAAATGGTTGGATTTAATGTCAAAGCTATAATGAGAAATTTAGGAGAACTGAACTTTGGTTCGTGATGTATGTCTGTATTGTTAGTAGGGTACATAAAAAGTTGTACATTGTTTGAAGTTGACAGTAGTGAGATTTTGAATGCTTAATAGCATGCAATATTGTCAAGTCAGACGCTTTTAGCTGGAGTGAAAATTAAGATGGGAAATTTGAGTGGTCTACTGGAATATCCACAGCAAATGTTGGTCAAACTGGATGAAAGGAAAGAGAAGAGGCACTAAACTTAATGGAACAATGGACCGGTATTACAAAATTCTCACTGGCAATCAAAAAGATGCTAAAGTTATCATTTGGTAAAAAATATGTTTACCTGTGAGAAAAAATAGGTACTGTAGCCAAGAAAAAACTTATGGTACAAATGCTGAATGTGGATCATGATAATTCAGATACAACTTTTCAACAAAGGCTACAGTTTATAGATACTGTTAGAGAAGAGAAGAAATGTAAATTAAAACTAGATGTAACTTAAATGCAAACTAGCTATAGATTAGATGTAGGTTGAAATACAGGATGATTTTCCCAGATGTTATAACAAGCATTTACAGAAAATGTTGAAAAGATGACAAATGATTAAGGAGTTATCACCATAATTATTACATAAGTAATGAGGACTGAATACATGATGTCTGTAAATAAATGTGATTCTGAAGAGGTCAGAGAGAATAACAGGAGTTAGATGACAAAGGACAAATGTTTTTATACAAGCACATGGGAAGGTGGCATCAGAGAATTCATTTAGCTGTTTATGATGTACTCTTATGAAGAGCAGTATGTGTAAAGTGAAACTCTGAGACTGAACATGCTAAACAGATGGCCTGCATCTGGTGGATTTAAAATGAAGATGTCTGCGCACTTTAACATACATGTAGATGTGTGTGCACTTTTACATACATGTAGATGTATGTGCACTTTAACATATATGTAGATGTGTGCGCACTTTTACACGCATGTAGATGCATTGGCACTTTAACATACATGTAGATGTGTGGGCACTTTTACATACATGTAGATGTGTGGGCACTTTTAAATACTATTGACCTTTTTGCTTATGTGTATGAAGGATGAGTATCTCATCATACTTGATAAGAGTTTTATAGAGGAATCGGCTAATTCGTAGGCATTTATCTGAAGACCTTTAAAAGGTGACTTTAGAACTACTCCACATTTACACTATTGCTGCAACTGTGAAGATTATTGGCGGACAACATTTGGTCCTACTTCTGTTCTATTTCCCTGATTTTACTGAGAGATGTAGTTTGTGTGATACAGAAAAGTTTTGACAAGATGTTGTTGTAGTGTCTTTTGGCTTTTCCTGGGTTAGGGGTCACCACAGCAGAACTCCGGTCCGCTAATGATTGGCAGTAGATTTTTACGTGCCGAGTTGCTGGCCCTGACACACAACCTTCAACAAAGGTACGCCCATTCACGCATCTCTCCACACAGAAGACTCTCTAGCTGAGAAGTGAACAGGACAATGTCTTACTGTGAGGAGACAACGCTACCTCAGCACTGCAATTAAAATACAAAACCTGAGTTTGGACATTAAGAACTTGCATATTGTGTAGCAACTACCAAAAATGTTTCACTTAGCCTGTTATAATGATGTGTCAGATATTATAGTATTAAGCATAGTAAACTTAGTTTGATGTTTGTTATATATGTTGTTATATGTATACTGTGTGAAATCTATTTACAAACACTTGTAACAATTGTGTTTTTAATGCTGAACTAGCAATAATGGCAAAGATGATAGAATCTGAGAAGGGAATGTAAAAACTACCATACTTTGTAAATATTGCTAAAACTGTTTCATTAGGACTTTTATAATGGTATGTTAAATAGTGCAGAGTGTGTGCACATTGTGAAGCTGTCACTTCAGTGTCTGCAATGTTTGTTACACATGAGCTGTATGAAGTATGAGCTGCGTATTTGTTTAAAGTATTGATGGATGACAACTTACTATGAAATGGGTGATTTCTGTCATTTTTTTACATTCTTCCCAGTTTGTGAAATAACTTACTGAACACGGAATTAAATCATAATGCCATTGTGTATAAATGGAGAAAGCTAAGTCAGAAGAACTTTGAGGTCTAAGGTGGTATAGATGATAGTCATATATTTACTAATCTTAAATAGTAACAAATGATTAGAAAGACATAACCTTTATTAATTTATGTTTGCTGATAAGGAGGTGCATGTTATGACATTAGTACGCACAAACAATGGAGACTGACTATAATAAATAGGAGAGAATGTATGCTTTTTGCAAATGGATGGAAATATCTGTAAAGAAAACTGTAATAAGACTGGACACTTTTGTGACTTGGTGGCCTTAATAAGTGAATAAGCAGAAAATAGTTTGAATGAAGATGTCTGAAGAAAGATTAAAACTGGATCGGTGAAAGTGGATGTTCCAAAGCCACTTTATTTAAAAATGCTTTAAAAGTCAACATTGGAATGGAAAGATGACATAGAACTGAATTAGTTGTTATGTTAATTTTTTTTTTCATATTTTTATTGTAAATAAAAAGACAATGCCCGGTTGGCCTGTTAGATCTCTAGTGGGTAGACTAATAGCAGGGACATGGAATGGGGACAAAGTAAAGTATTACAAATAATTACTAGAAAATAGAAATCAAAGTCTAGACCAACGTTGCTAGAAATAGTGAATATAGTAACAGATAAAACAACTGGAATTGGGATCTTTAGAAAAGGGAAGGAGCAAACTACATAGGAAAAAATGGGAATTGTGGGAACAATATATGTAGAGCAGGAATGAGGTTTAAGAGGCAGGATTTGATTGAGTCATATAATGCTTAACTGACAATGACTGGTTGGTTTATAAGTGATATATAATGTTTGCAACTACAGTTGTTTCAATGGTGTCTGTGATATAAACTGTTTGCAAATAAAGTGGAATCATTTTGTATGTTTTTCATTTATATAAATGTAAGATTGCCTTTGTCATATGTGAACATTTAATAAAGATGTTTGGAGAAAAAAAGTAAGTATTACAAATGTTGTGAGATAAAAAAGATAAAAAATCACATGACAGGTAGGGTACAAAAATATCAAGATATATCAACCAAAAGCAGCTATGGCATCAGAGAGTCTGACCACTGTATCTGTACTATTATGCAAATGTCATAAAAAAAGCACTCATACAACCTTGAAGGGACTTAGCCCCTCAGTCATTTGCACTTATATTGTACAGAGTATTTCATTTCCAAGCCGAGCTTCAGAAACAATCACAGTAAAAGTGTTAGCGAAGAACATAGCATAGCTAAACAATCCCATGTGCTTTGTGATTTATTTATCTTTATTGTCAAAAAAAGTGCTACTGTGAGCGATAGTAAGCAGAAGATGCAAGTTTTGTATAGCTTTAGAACTTGTATGATCAGAACAACTTAGTGTACTTTATTTAGTTGTATAGTGCTTGTGTGATTTTTTTTTTTTTTTTTGCCATAGAAGTTAATTTAAGTTCTCTTTGAATTCTCCGGTTACTGATTTTGATTGTTCTTTTCTTCTGTGATATTGTATTCATTTGAACCTGAATACGGATTCCTTAAATGAGTATGCAATTAATGATTTGCTAATGCATATTGCTAATGTACAGTGTAATAAATGCTATGCATATTTAAAGGTAACAGCTGATAACACTGGTGATTTGTGTTCATCGTGTCAAAAGCTGGATGATTTGCTTACCATTGCTAGAAGTAAATCTAACACTCAAAACTAACAACTCAGCTGGTGACTCCTGTTTTCTAACTCTGTTGGCAAAATTTGGAATTCACTTCCAGATGACCTAACTCTAGAACCATCATTAAACCAATTCAAGAAAAATCTCAAACAGTATTTTATAACACACTGGCTATGTCCCTGTCACAATCCAGAATAACTGCTACCGTACTATAGTATACTAAGCAGTTTTGCAAGAATACCTAGTTCCTTCTATCTGATTTCTGTAACCATATAAGCTTGAGCAATGATAGACTACAATTGTTTTAATGTTTTAATGTTTTTCTGTATGTACTATTGGAGCTTGTCTCCCCGCACCTCCACTGAAAATGGACATATATCCAGTTGGACTATCCCAGTCAACAAATGTAAAATAAATAAATAATACATTCTGGACTTAATGATAATAATTGCACTTGTGCAATTAGCATGGCTTTGAGAACTATTGTTTCATATATTAATGACTGGACTGATAAACTAAATAATATTAGGCATACAACAAGTAGAACACATTTAGGAAATGATGCATCTATTTTCTGCAAAGATCCTTCAACACTTATGAAACAAGATGATACCGCTGACAACTCTAGAATTATGTATGCAAATATTCAGCAATCTGAGGATCCAGTTTGTTTAGAAGGAAACAGAAAAAGAAAGAAAGGAAGAAGTTCACAACAAATAAGAAAGAAAAATAAATTGATTAAGGACTATAAATGAAAGATAATATGCAGTAAAAAGGACACTGCTTTGTCATGTAACACACGGGTTAAAGAAAACAATGATATTTTTCTATCAGAAAACCTTCAGTCTACAGAAAAAGGTATCATCTTTCCAATGGAAAAAGTAGAAAAAAGAGGCAAGGAGCAGGTGAAAAGGAAGAAATCAAAACTGAACATGGAAGGATTGAAGAACATTACTGTAAGAAAAGAGAGGAGAAAGACAGATGTTGACTACATGACTCAAGCTGTGGATTTTCAATACCAGCTGGATGAGAATTTAATACACAATGAAAACAGTGGGATTAATAAGACTAACAGTGATGAAAATCTATCCTTCGTAACAATTGATAGAGCAGATATCACTGTATTAGAAGCTGAAGGTTGTTCAGAGCTGGTCAGCAAAGATATTCTTGTAATTGGAGATTCAATTATTAGAGGAGCTGATACTTATATTTGCGGAGATGATAATGAACATCGAACAGTGTTATGTCTGTCAGGAGTGAAAATAGAAGATGTGCGGCAAACCTTTGAACACCTTAATGTAAGGAAGTATGGATCTGTTTTTATTCATGTTGGTACAAATGATGTCACCCGCAAGGATTCTCTGACTGTTAGTAGGGAACTGACAGCCCTCTTTGATAATATTGCTTGTACTGGTATTAGGAGGCATTTTTCACAAATCATCTATAGATAGTCAGATCACTGTGAATTAAAAGATTTTTTGGGTAAATACCTACATGGAAAAATGGCCTGTTTATAAAAAAGGGAAATGTGTATAGCATCTAAGCCTTGTTTTGGGCACATGTGTTCAGGCAGGATGGCGTGCATTTGTCTAGATCAGGGAAGAAAATTTTTGCAGCAGATATTTTGCAATATTTGACAAACACTAGGCAGCATTGTTGTCATGCCAAAAATTTAACAGCCCACAGATAGCAACATCTGATGCATCTCTGATGGTTGTTAATGCTAGGAGCATTAATAATAAAGTTTTTATTGGAAAATGTGCTACGTTCCCACAAGACTGATGTTGTTATTCTTTACGAAACATGGTTATAGAACAATGACTGGAAACCAGTTCTGTCAGGGTATAAATATTTTTACTGTAACAGACATTCTAACAAAAAATCAGGTGAAGGTGTTATGATAAGGATTAAAGATAGCTGTGAGACCTGTGATTATTACATGTTCAGTGATTAACACCAGTACTACAGACAGTGTAACTATGACAATAAAGACAACCCTGGAGCATACTACAATTGTTGGAGTGTATAGACCACCAAAGTCAAGTGCAGATGACCTAGAAGAATTCATACATTTCTTGCATGAAACACAGGAGGGAAGAATAATATTAGCTGGGGACTTATATTTACCAGAAACAGACTGGAATAATATTGATACAACAATGTTAGTAAGGAAATTATTCACAGCATATATTCAGGAACAACAATTGCTTTAGATTGTAAAAAACCTACCAGGGGGGCAGAATATACTAGACATTGTTTGTGTTCTCAAAGAAATTACTGTAACTCCAAGTCAGGTTTTACCACCATTGATGTGCAGTGATCATGGGGTTATAAAGGTTAATTTGTTGCTAGATAATTCTGCCAAAATGAAATCTAAGCCAATGCACAGAAGATTAATTGTAGATTATATATGGAAGCAAAATAGTCACTATGTAAAACTAACTAGAGTGAGGTGTTCTGTGGAAAAAACTGAGATGGAATGTGAAAAGTTTTGAAAGAGAAATTGTTTGAGTGCAAAAACTAAAAAAACAAATGTTTAACATCAGGATCTAGGCATACAATATCAGGCATATATATTTCCATAAGAACAAGTTATCTGATTAAGGTGAGAGACAAAAAAATATAAGAAATGGAAGACAGGTTGAACTACAACCTTGAAAACTGAAATAAACAAGCTGGACAAACAGATTAAGCATAGTGTGAGATAAGATGAAAAAAATTTTGAGGGAAATTTATATAAAGATCTTGAGCATAGTAGGAAACCTTGTTATAGATACATAAGATGTGGAAGGACTAAAGACACACAAATTGATAAACTGTGTGCAGATTCTAAAACTTATTCTCAGACACAACAGATTATAGATAGCAAGAACTTACAGTACCATTATATCTATTATTCACTAGATTCACTAGGTCATATAAATATGGAGAGATTCCTCAAGATTGGAGACATGCGCTTATTAAACCTGTTTTAAGGGAAAGGGGAGTAGGACAAACCCAGAGTCATATAGACCCTTAAGTCTACTTTCATGGTGTGGAAAAATAATGGCGAAGGTAATGTTGGATAAGTTATTGTCAGAACTTGCTAGGCTGGGACTTGAAACCATATATCAGCATACATATGTCGAAAACAGATCTATTACCACCTGTATCATAATGTTCTATAACAATATAATGACAGCTATGAATGAAAAAGTGTGCTGTGGTGTAATTTATATAGATTTAACTTCAGCATTTGACAGGGTCATACACAAAACACTGATCAATAAATTAGTACAACAAGATGGCTAGCTGCATGGCTTACAGATAGGACATGGCAAGTATTATACAGCAACTGGACAGGCTAAATCTTTGGTTACAGTCAGGGTGTCCCACAAGGCTCTGTTCAAGGCCCTTACTTGTTTAGATTGTATCTTTCAGATGTAACTTTTTCATCTGAGGTGTTCTACACTCTATATACAGACAACCTGAAATTGGGTAAACTGATTACATGTGTTTCAGATAAGGCATGTCTGCGAAATAACTTGACTAAATTGACCATTTGGGCACAGGAGAATAATATGCTGATAAATACATCAAAAACTAAGAATATGAGATGCGGTAGACATAAATTGAAAGGTGAATATTTAATACAGCACACAATGATTGAAACTGTAGACTCATTTAAGGACCTGGGTATATGGGTAGAGTCAGCTATGAGTTTTTCTAATCATATCAACCAATTGGTTAATGATAGTTATAGAACTATAGGTTGTATAAAAAGATTTACAAAGTCCAGGAAATCAAAAATAATGAAGTCATTGATTGTTAGTCACATTAGACCCAAACTTGAGTATTCAATAATGATATGGAAACCCTATAGGAGAACAAGCATGAGTAAAGTGGAAAGAGTACAGCGGAAATATACCAAGGATATCCATGGATGTGAAAATCTAAATTATTATGAAAGACTAAAATATCTGAACTTGTACAGTGTCTCTTTCAGATATCTAAGAGGAGATCTAATTCATGTATATAGGGCATTTAGTGACAACTACCTCTGGGAATGTTTGGGGTTATTAAAAAGTACTAGAGAATCATCAGATAACCTATGTAGAAGATTCTATAGGAATGAGAAGTGTGCTAATTGGTTCTCTGACAGAGTAGCTGATGCATGGAACAGACTACCAAATTACATTAAAGCAAGTACTAGTTTAGATATTTTTAAGAACAGCCTGGATACTTATTATGGGAACAAGTGTTTTGGTATATTGGCAAGCTAGAAGGGCATTAATGCCCATGCTTGAAATATTTGTATGTATGTACAGTACGCATGAATGTATAGCAGATGATTATTACACATTTACAGAACAGAAGCATAAAAGATACAAAAAATATTCCACCCTGAGGAGACATAAACCCTTAACCCCTTTACTTGTATTGTATAAAACCCTTCATTTGCTAGCTGAGTTATAGAAGCAGTCACACCACTAGTGTGTGTGGAGCAAATATCCAGTGATTACTACACATCTGCAGAACAGAAGCATAAAATACACAAAAAGAAATTCAACCCTGGGGGGACTTGACACCTCAAACCTCTCCATGTACAGTATACAAAGTCCTTCATTTATAAGCTGATCTTTAGAAGCAGTGACACAAAACACATCAACTTTATCCTATATTGTATTTGTAGACTGACACAAAATGACACTCATCTCATTTGTATGCTCTAAGGCAGCTGAGGCCAATACACAAAGTGGATGACAGTGGTTATACTTAATTACTGCTATACAATGATGAGTGCCAATCTTTGTCGGTTGCATACAGGTATCAGTAGTACTCTGTACAACCCATCATGGGCTGCATGATCACAAATGATAAGTAATTTGGAAGCTCTGCATCCCCATGTGTGAGGTATGTTTATTTTTTTGACCAGATTAAAGGCTGAAATGGAAGTATTTGTAAGGGATGAAAAAGGGAAGCAAGCAGAGGGTAGGACAAAAGGTGAGGAACTAAAGAATGAGCAGGGTGGAGGTGGGGAATATGCGATAATTTTCTTTTTGTGGGACAGGTACCCATTTTTCTTGTAAGCTGAGGGAAGAAAGTAAGGGAAGTAAGTGGAAGGTATAGGCTAGGTAGCAAGGGAAGACACGCATTACTGACTAGGTGTGTTGTGGTGACACAATGATGGGATGGGGGAACATAGTGTTAAAGGAGACATCAGAGAAACAGATGGAAGACAATAGTAAGGAGCAGACTGAACAACCAACAGGGATAGGAAACAGGAGGAAGGCAGCAGGTTGGGAGGATAGGATGGGGTGTTTGAAGCTGTATTTTCCACTTTCCTCATTGTTATCCAGTGAGGCAATACTTATCATGTTGGGTTCTTCCACCCCTGGGCTCTGTCTCAGATGGTGGAGACAGTACTGGACAGGGACATAACACAATGAGTCACCAGTGGAGGTTCTCCACTTGGCCACTTCAAGCATCCGACCTCATGTCTATAACCCCACCCCCCTCACAATGGTTCCCAGATACAGATGGATAAAAAAGGTTCAACCTCCACTGGCATGGCTACTGCTGGGTACAACTATCCCACCATCTGATACAGAGTTACCTGATGTGAGCGATGCAGATAGGGCAGGGGTGTGCAGATGACTGTGGCAGACCAGGATCCAGATGAGCTGAGTGATACTCTTGGGAGCAATGCCACTGCCACCTGTGTGGGAGGGGGTCAACAGACCTTGCTGAAGAGATGGATGCAGATTGCAATGCTCCAACAAATTACAGTAAAATAAAAGGTGAAAATATATGTATGTAACAGAAAGGTTAGCATCAAAGGGGTTGGGGGCTAGAGAAGAACCGATACAATAAAAAATGAAGCTGCTACATATATTTTTTAATGACACACATAAACATAATATACTCAAAGGACCAAAAACACTTTACAGTTTAACAAGGCTATTAGCATATATAGCTGAGAGACGACATGAACCAACAGTCACCCATACTTGCATTCTGACTGATACACAATTAACACAATGAGCTGCTTAGAAAAAACAACATCTGTCTCTAGTCTAAGATGCAGTAACAATGTCTGAGGAAAAACATACATAAGCAAAGAAACCATATTGCATATATACAAAATTTCACTTGCAGTTTATAAGCAAAGGCACCAACTACATTGATAAAGATGTCCACCCAAATGAAAATTTTAATCATACATGGAACTTGTTATCCACTTCATTCACAAATGTCAATCCATGTAGCCATGGACAAGCAAGAGCCCACTGCTGCAGTGCTATCACTTCCACAGTAACATCTGTTGTGGAGGTGTCAGTTTCCAGAAGAGGCCTTCCCGATGGTTGTAGCTGTCATCACAATAATATATCTTATAGCAGATGTCACTCAAGGGCACATGGCAGTTCTGGATACAGCACTCGGTGACCAAGGCAGTCTCCTAGGGCCCTCTGGCTGGGAGGGGGTCCACTTGCTGAGGGACTGTCAGATTTACTTTTTCAATTTATCAGTATTCTTCTTTAAGAATGCCTTCTGCGTTCAGTCACACACACCTATTGTGCCTGTGCATGTGTCGTCATTCCACAGGCCCTGTTCTTCCTTTCCCCATTCCACGCATGCAGAAGTTAAAAACACAAGAAGGTGCTCTATTCCTGTGCTTGCTTCCATGAAATGTAGACTAACAATCCCAGGGTGGATTCTTCTACAGCATGGACGGACAACTATGGAAGTATGGGTGGAAGTGTGTGTGTGTGTGTGTGTGTGTGTGTGTGTGTGTGTGTGTGTGTGTGTGTGTGTGTGTGTGTGTGTGTGTGTGTGTGTGTGTGTGCATGTGTGTGCATGTATGTGTGTGTGTGTGTGTGTGTGTGTGTGTGTGTGTGTGTGTGTGTGTGTGTGTGTGTGTGTGTGTGTCTGTATGCATGTGGTACAAAATGCCCCATTTAAGGATAGCAGGTGGCTAGTTAATTTTCTCAGCCTCAAACATTATACCTTACCTATAGGAAACAAGAGCCTGAATACTCTACCTTTTGAGTTAGGCCAGTGTCTACTGTATCTTTCTAAACTAGTTCAAGTAAAACCATGTAGAAATCATCTAGAGTTATAGCATCTTTGAAAGGCTTTGTGTACTGCAGAATATGGTTTATAACTAGTATGATCTTGTTGAAATATCACAATCCTGAACTTCATAATCTGGAACCCAATATCCTGAAAATTCAAAATCCTGAATCACAAAATACTGAAAATATACAGGACATGAAGAACGACAATATTCCAGTACAAGGACACAAAGAAACACATAGAAGAGAAAGGATAGCACTTTTCACCAAGTATGGGCAGGGGGGCAAGCCCCCTTGCATCCCCCACCCCCCCTGCTAATTAAATATATAAACTCCAAGATTTCACTCCACAGAAAAAAATGGCAAACATACCATCACATGTGTTCATGACTGCCTGTTGTAACCTTAGTAACATTCCCTTTTAACTTGCTGTACTACAACATAACTCATGATAGTGTAGTGAAGTGCAATCTTGGAAATGATATATTTAAGTAGCGGGGGTGTGGGGGGTGCAGGGGGAATGTAATCTGCTTTGTGTTCTCTATAGTCAGTATATGTATCTTGTGTGCTTTCAGTCTTTTGGGAGTCAGGATTTTGAGTTTTCAGGATTTTGGATTTCCAGATTATGAAGTTTTCTGAAATTCAGGATTGTGATATTTCAGGATTCTGAAGTGAAACCATATATATATATATATATATATATATATATATATATATATATATATATGTGTGTGTGTGTGTGTGTGTGTGTGTGTGTGTGTGTGTGTATACTTCATATTGTCAAAAAAACACAAGAGTAATTCAAACTGTGTAGACCACTTTGTCAAAATGCTATGTTATCAAACACCCAGAACACTGCAATTTCACTGCAGGAAACTAACCACTTGTCCACCATCACAAAATCGAACTGAAGCAAATCAACCCACCCCCCAACTAAATATACCAACTCTGAGATAGCACTATAGTGTAGAAAAAGGCAAAGCTCACAATGGAGGTGCAAGATCATGGGCAGGATTCACGAAGCCTCCGTGTAAGAGTTACAAGGCTTACACGGAGGCTGCAGTTAAATGGTGTGACGTCAGCATGTCATGCATATGCATAAGGGCATGCTGAATCACACCTAAGGCTTACACGGTCTGTGGAAGACAGTAGGGGGCGTGTCCGTAGGCCGAGCCCTGCAAAAGGACACGCCCCCAGAAGAGTAAAAGTGCCGAAAGTAAACCCCCACGACAGAGTCCATGGAAATGTGAATAAGCACAACACAACACATGCCCCCACAGACTATGAACATAAAATATATAAATGAACATGTTATATTTTTTTTAAATTGTAAAGATGTTTGCCCGTGAGTGCGCTCGTTTGCGCGGGTGTGCCCGTAGCTTAGCCACAGTTAGCAGTAAGTGGAAAAGCATATAAGAACTAACTATACCAAGTAAGCCAAAAAGCAATAGTGTAGCGGTAGAGACATCGGCTGAAGAACAGGCAGTCATGGTTTGAGACCCCACAACATCAATTTTTATTTTTAGTGAAATAAGCACGAAACAAGTCCCTGACATATATCTACACATATAAAATTATATTTTATGTAAAATGTAATGAAATGGGCCATTTATTTTGAAGAAATGTGAGATAAAATAATAAAAAATGCCAGATGTGCCTATAGCTGAGCTACAGTTTAACAAGTTGAGTGCATCTGCCCATAGGTGAGCAGTGGTTTAACAGGTGTAAAATGAGTGCCCGAAGGTGAGCAGTAGTTTAACAGGTGCAAAATGAGTGCCCGTAGGTGAGCAGTGGTTTAACACGATGAAACTGTGTGCCCCTAGCTGAGCTGAGCATAATATGCGTGCTGACAGCCAAATGAAGCGTAA
Source organism: Protopterus annectens (assembly GCF_019279795.1). Taxonomy (NCBI): domain Eukaryota; kingdom Metazoa; phylum Chordata; order Ceratodontiformes; family Protopteridae; genus Protopterus; species Protopterus annectens. The sequence continues at coordinate 1,717,248,919 of NC_056726.1, forward strand.
ACCAGCGTAACCCGTTTGCATGGAGCTGCGCACCGCGCCAACAAGCTAACCGACGGGCAATGTTGAGCAAGCTGTAACAAAACTGCCTTTACACAGACACACCTCCTAGCCTGTGTAGACAATCATAAAATATAAAAAGCAGTGGCCAGGTTCGAACCCAAGATACCATGCACCATAGTCAAGATACGGAACCACTAAGACATGACAGCTATAGTTAGAAATGCAGTAATAGCAAATATATAGGAATGAATAGAAAGAGGAGCATGACAAAGCAGGTTTTGTGAAGCTGATACAATTCCAAAATGGCCAATCACAGATAAGTATGGGAAAAATGGCATATATAAGCCCCATAGGCGGGAATACACAGCATAACCAATTGTAGAACTAACTTGCAGCCAGAATGTCAGGAGTAGGTGAGGGTAGTTGCTTTCGAGCACAGAGGTGGGGCGTTGAGAAGTCCAAATATATGGTTTGGCTCCTAGTCCACAATCATGAGGCCCAACTCATTCAGGGCCAGGTCCTGTGGGGAGCATATAGGGCTGAGACGTGGGACCAGTTGGCTCATGATCTTACCAGTGCCACAGGGATTCCAAGGACTGGTGAGCAGGTCCGTCACCACCATGCAGACCTGAAGAGACGCAAACAGGACCAATTGAACCTTTGGATCCAGGCAAATGCCCAAAGCCCCACTACTGAGTAAGTTACATCTAATTATGTATGTAAGAAATTAACCTAGCTGATATTATGGAGATGTGTATTCCAATATTACTTTATTTATATTACAGCTGCAGGTCTCCGTTCTGCAAACTGCAGAGCCTATGGCGATAGGCTGGTGCGGTTGCACCACCAGGCAGGTCAGTAATCCTCTCCCTGTAACTGTAAATAAATATTAAATTATGACAGTTAGCAAAAGAGTGCAGTGTAGTCACTAAGTAATAAAATGTGCAAGTAACAGTGTAAGAGTGTTTGCAAGTATTGATTGATTACAAAAGTGTGTTGCAGTCTGTAATCCAAACAGAAAAATGCAAATGTCTGAAATAAAGTCTGAAATAAAGATGTCCCACCTGTAATATAATAGTACACAACCTGCAGCAGGCTGAAAAGTACAGCTGCAGAAGATGAGCAAAACACATGTGTGAAATATATCCCTGTTGAAATACTGAAACATGACAGAAGTGAGACTGTTGGAAAGGATTGTAATAACTACAGTTAAAACATGTCAATAAAGCCTAGAAGTAAGTACCATCCTGAATTGTAAAAATAAAACAAGTGAGAGAGTGTGAGAAAGAGCTATGAATCCACCAATAAAGTAGTAATAACTCCTGAATAAAGTATACTGCAGTCAGTACAGAATGAAATGAATGTGACAAGCAGAACCAAACTGCGAAATGTGTTCAAAATGTTCCTGCAGCTGGAATGTGTATCCCAAAATCTGGATATGTTGCTCTCAGTCTGCAATATGTGGATAGTATGATTGTCTGAAATACCAAAGATCCACAGTTGTCTATAGCTATATAAAGCAAATGGAGCAGGATGATGAAGCTGAACAGAGCCAGATATGAACGTGTATGAATAAAAATGAAATATATATTGATGTAGCAGTAACATTCCTATCACCAACTTGAAGTAGTTATCACATAGGAAACTGTAGGTAGAACTGTAGTGTGAATATATCTGCAGCTATTAGAAATGTACAGCATATGTATTGGTATTTGAAGGTGTTAATTATATTTTCTGCACCCTACCCTATAACCACATATAATCCATTCCACGTGAAATTGGTATGTGCAATCACAATTAACACCCCTGGACATTTGTCCTGTTGGGTCATACATATTTACATGTACATTGATGCATCTGCTCTGTTCATACATCCAAACCTGATGGCCTGTTGCCATCAATCAACCCTGCATGTTGTTGGACTGTGTATTGCTGTTCATATTATGCATGTGTTATGCTTGCTGTTCAATGGTGTGAATATCTGGGTGTTTGGTTAATGGGAATACTAATGCATGCTGTTACAACTAATTGTGAATGGTATTGTATGTTACTAACCCAAACTGTCATGACATAATGCAAAACACAGGACAACAGGGAAGGCGGGTTCCAGCAGACCCACCTCTCCCACCTCAGCTGGCGAGTGCACCTGGCAGTAGTGCCCAGGCTGGACCCTCCTCCGGTGGCCCTGTGCCACCTGTGGGTGGAAGTGCTGCAGGGGATGGGGCTCATCCCCCCTCTGCAAGTGTGGCCGGAGGAGAACCACCACTCACCCTCCATAGCGTCCGGACTGTGATGCGTAGGGAGATCCAGGAAGCTGTTCTTGGGCCCCTACACCAGCTTGAGGCACAGGTGGCACAACTAACGGACATGCCTGCTGCCCGGCCTACACAGCCCCCAGCACAGCCCCATCCTGGGCAGTGAAGGCACAGTGGCAACTGCCCATGAGTGGGGATATCAGTTCCACTGTTGCCATCTGTGGGCTCATGGGTTCTGGATATCCAAATATCCGTCCCCGTCAATTGTGTAACCCCCCACACATGTCATACACCGCCCCTGTATGCGTCTTGTTTGTCTTGTCTGTTGACCTACCCAACCTACCTCCCCAGCTATACCGACTTCCTTTACCTGACATACCACTCTCACCTGGAAAAAAAAAAAGGGTACTCTGTACCCACAAAAAAATTATGCCCCATACATAGCTTCCCATTTTGCAGACATGTCTACCGGACATGGAAACTGTCAATTACAATTGGCTGTATAACAAGTATTATTGTTGTCCTTACATCTCTCTCAGGGGTGGAAGGTTTCAAATGTCACACCAAATTACAAACATATGCACAGCTGTTGCTGATGAAGAAATGGGCAGCTATGGGCCTTACCTACATCCCTCCTGCAAAACCCAAGCTTGTTTCCCTACTGTCTTACCCTCTTTGTGACCCTTTTTTCACCACTTTCCTGTCTCCTCATTTTCATTTCTTTCAAAGAAAATAGCGTGGGTGTGCGCACGAGTAAGCACTTTTAAGCGGTTGTAAGCGGGTGTGCACAGAGCTGAACACCAGTGCGCATGCGGGAGCTCCGCACAAACCAGCGCTAACCCAGTTACAACTGCTTAAAAGTGCCTTAGTCACTCTGAATAACAGGTCCTGTAGTCTGCTCAAAAGCAAAATAAAATCCCACTATCAGTCCCGAACCCAGGACCTTGGAAACAGTAGTTTGCATGACTTACCACGAAGCCATAACTGTTATATAAGAACATTGTGCTACAATAAATATATCATGTAATAGTAGGAATGAATGTAAAGGGAATATAGGATGTGTAGTACACAAAGCATGTCATGTATATTTACTGTAAAATCTAGTGGATTTCTATAATAGTAGTGTGTGAACAGAAACAGCCATGCTAGTTGGTAGCTAGTAGGTAATAATGTCACTGTAGCACCTTGCAAGCACACACATACTCACAGCAGGATAATCACTGCCCATACCCCACAACCTGTTACAGGAACACATCCGGACCAAGTAATAAAATATGTGGAGCAAAGGGCCAAAACCAGGGACACATTCCAAATAATGTTACAACAAACTTAGACAGTTCAGAGAGTAACAGGTTCTGCATTTTGTTGGATGTTTGGAAGGGTATGAAGTCTGAAACTTAAATGTTTGTCACTATATTCTGACTTGAGCCCAGAGTGATTTGCCAGAAAGAGCTATGCATGAGATATTGACCAAAATATGAGGCAGAAATGTGGACAACCTGCAAATATCTGTACACTTGAGAGGTCTGACACTGCCATATTTGAATAGTTAAGAGCCTAGACATAGCAACAGTGACTGAGTTACAAGGATGCCCCACAGACTCCATGTGAAATGTACAAACAGTAGGCAGAAAGGTGTTACAACACATGCAATGGTAACTATGAAGTCCTGAAAGTATGCACCACTTGCACGGCAGAAATAGTGTAGTAATACATATGCTCATGCTATCCCACAGTCACAACTGCAGAATACCAGACAATTTAATGGATGTACCCCACTGATATGTACCATTCCATGAGGCAGATAACAGATGCACCTGAGAGTCTCTGGGGCCTGCTCAGCAGCATACTCAAACACCCTAATAGATGTCAAGGCCCACACCATGGCCAGACCACAGTGCATGCTGTAACACCCTAGCAGATATAGCAAGCATTCCAAGGTGTGAATGTGCATGGAAAATAGGAAAGCCACAGCAGCACACTACAGTCAAGACACCTAGCAGGCATACAAGTAGTGACTGTAAAGGGCAAATATTGAAGTCATAGCAACAAAGTGCAAGAGCCACTGCTATACACCAGTTACACCACATGTCCCACAGGAAAGCACACATACCCACATTAACAGTAATAGTAGTCTTAGGTGTCAGTGTACATACACACTTAGTACAGCAAACTGGAGAAATGAATGGAGAAATGTTAATCTACAACACATGAGAGAGATACTAACCTTTACACTCACAGAACAGTGTCCACAGCATACCAGCATGGTCCTTGCCCTTAAAATCTGAAAGGGCTACGCCTATCTCACATACTTTTTTATAGCACTCTTCTGAAATCACAGTGAGAACTGCAATCAGTACACAACTGGCTGCAAGCAATTAGCAAATGCTGGCTAACAATTGGTGCAGAGGCCATCACATGGACATATGCAGATACCTACAAAAGCATGCTGAGAGAGAGAGAGAGAGAGAGAGAGAGAGAGAGAGAGAGAGAGAGATTAAACATACACAAACAAAACTGGTCAGCAACAACCACCTGAAAGCTGACAACTGGCAAGTGGAGAAGCAGGACACAAAACCAGACGGCAACACAAGCAGCTGTGACAAACACAGGTAATGTAAAGTAATACTATAAAAGTCTACATATTGTGAACCCTCCATATGTGTCGTTGGTCTGTATCCATATGTATATGAAGATGTGCAAAGGGCAGAGGACATACAGCAACTATCAGTAAAGACTGTACATACATTTGTATGTGAGAGCATCTATGTGCACATATCAATGTAGGTTAAATGTAGGTTGTAGTGCAATGTACAAAGTAGGTTTCACAGTTATGTATGTTTAGCAGTATGTTAGTGTGTGTATACAGTTTTGTAAACAAACATGTTGATATACCTATCTATCATATGGATACGTATGTATGTCAATATATGTATGTATGTATGTATATATATATATATATATATATATATATATATATATATATATATATATATATATATATATATAATATGCATATATGTATACATACATAGAGAGAGATGTAGGAATACATAGACAGATGTAGATAGATAGAATATGTACAACCATATATATGTAATACACACATACAGATATAGATATATGTAGATACATATACATAGACAGACAGATCTGACTATCTACAGGTATGACTGTATATGATGATCTCACACTTCCCCTGTCCCACCCCCTCTGTCACTCTCACCACCTCTCTGTCACACCCCCCCTCTCCATATCTATAGCAATATATGTACATCAATATATTTATGTGTATATGTATACAGGCATATATATATATATATATATATATATATAAATATAAATATATATATATATATATATATATATATATATATACATATAGATATATCTATATACATATATATATATATATATAGAGAGAGAGAGAGAGAGAGAGATGTATATATATTCTTTTTTTTTTTCAAAACAGGTTTATTGTTTTAACATATAAGAGAAATATCATAACATTTTTATACAAGTAATTAAAAATAGGTATTATTATAATATTCAACAAAACAACTAAAGTATTTACAAAGACATCTACTACAATCAGATCAATTAATTAAACTAAAATACCGTGCTATTGAAATTAGAATTTTTTTAACAAATTTTGTAAATTATCCCATACAATATAATATGATGTTTTTCTAGTTGTTCTCATTCTAATTGTGCTTATTTCCATATGGCACATTATATTCATAACATTTTTAAATTCATTGAACGAAGGAGGTGTATCTGAAATCCAATTTCTAGTTATTATTTTCCTGGCCACTGCTAGGATAGACCATAACAAAGGAAGCTTAATCTTTTAACACATTGAGGTACAGGTGTGTTGAATAATATAAGAGACTTAGAAATAATGAAATTATCTGTAAAAGAGCCTGCAAAAATTCATTAATTGACTTCCAGTATTCTTTCAACTTCATACAGTCATAAAACATATGAGCCCAGTCAGCATTAATTTCTACATTACATCTCTTACATAGATTATCTTTATTATTTATTTTATTCATCATCAAAGGTGTATAAAAAGATCTATGTAAAAATTTCCATGTATAAAGTCTCCAGACAATGGAAGATGTAGTTCTATAAGCAGATTCCAATATATATTGTTTATCTTGTTGAGTTGGTGGGTCCCCATTAATAGAGGTGAAATAATTCCAGTATGAATCTACACTGTAAAAAGTTTCTTGTCTGATAATTTTATGTATATATGAAAGTTTACCTTTATCAGAAACTTTATGCTGTAAATTTAATATCAAGTAATCAATCAGTTTTGGAATAGATTCTTTAACTGTTATAGACATTAGATCTATTCTATCAATGAGATGTTGTCTAAAGATCTGAACCTCTAACCATCAAGTTTCTCTTAGATCAAATTCTTGTTTTAAGAAATCTAGATTTTTAACTTTATTATCAGATATCAGCTGATACCAGTACTTTAGATCATTATCTATAGCTAAATGAGCTCCTTCAGAAGTAGATGACATAAGCATACCCTGAGTATACATTATAGGGAATACAATAAAATTCCATTCCCTATACTTAGGGTGCATGAATATAAAGTTACGATAACTAATAATAATATTTAATGGGTAACAAACCATATGTTTAGGTGTAATAGGTGAAGTACAAAATTCCTTTAGCAACCACAACATGGAGTTATTTACAATCATATTTTTATGTGTTAAGGAGATTTTCATGAAGTGCATACTAATTAGCTCCCAATAATCTTTCCATTTTGCGATATATGACTGATCTATTAATAAAGTAATAACTTTTATAATAGAAGAGATAATATATAAATTAAAGTCTGGAAAAGAAATACCCCCTTGAGACCAGCTATTAGTATGTTTCTTTAATGCAATCCTAGGTCTATTAGGTGCCCATAAGAAATTTAACATTAGTGTATTCAGTTTCTTGATAATTATTTTTGTAGGTGAAAGTATTATTGATTGTATTAAGTATAAAATCTTGGGGAATATTATCATTTTAATAATTGTAAGTCTCTCCGCCATAGTAAAGAACATATTATTCCAGGTATTAAAAAGATTTTGTATATTAAGAAAACAGGTATTATAGTTATTATATATAATAGATTTAATATCTTTAGATAGTATTATACCTAAATAAGTTATCTGACCTGAATTGGGTACATATTTAGTAAAATCACTAATGAGAATATTTTTTTCGTGTATATATAGGTAGTATTTTAGTTTTTTCTTCATTGAATATTAAACCAGAAATACTTTTAAAATTCATCATTTTATCAAATAAAGACTGCATAGAAGAATTAGATCCTGCTGATGTAATTAGAACATCATCTGCAAAAAGTTGAATTTTTGATGTTGTATTTTTGTGTATTTCAAAACCCTCTATGTCAGTACTTTTTCTAATCAAATTAGCCCAAGGCTCCATTACTAAAGTGAATAATAGTGGAGAAAGTGGACATCCTTGCTTTGTACCTTTAAGAATGGGTATTTTTTGTGAAACATATGTTCCTACCTTAATATAAGCCAGCGTTCCTTTGTATAAATGCTCAATTAAATTTACAAATGCATCAGAGAAGTTTGTGCATTTCAGTAAGGTAAACAGATAGTCCCAACTTATTGAATCAAATGCTGAACCTATATCAAGACTAATAAGTGTTAAATCTTTCTTTTTCCTATTTGCAAAATCAATTAATGTTAAAGTTCTTCTTATATTATCAAAAGTATTTCTATTTACAATGAAGCCCGTCTGATCTATATCTATAATGCCGGGATGATTGTCTTCAATCTATCAGCAAAATACTCATAAACATTTTATAATCAACATTAAGTAATGAGATGGGTCGATATGAAGAACATCTAGTTGGATCTTTATTAGGTTTTAAAATTGGTGAAATAAATGTATATTGCCAAGATGGGGGTTATTAACTCAGTTTGGGCCAAAATAAAACCTTATGTATTAATGAATATGTAGTTTTAGAAAGGATTTTATATATCTCTGGTATAATACCATCATTACCTGGTGCTTTGTTTGATTTAAGCTTATTTATTTGTGTAATAACTTCTGTATATGAAATACTCTTGTCCAATAGTTTAATCTGTTGTTTATTAAGCTTTTTATTCATGTTTGTGGTTATAAACTCCTTTATTTTATCTTTAGGTTCCATGTTAATGTTGTTATGGTTAATCTTGTGAAAGTGATTTCTAAATTCATCCAGTATTTCTGGTATACTAGAAACATTCTTCTTTTCCTTAGAGAAAAGATTTCTTTGATATGGTTTTGTTTATTCAATCTTTTGTTTTATTTTTAAGTGTATGTAAGTATTTGGCGCTTATTGAATAAGACAAAACTTATATTTCTCTAAAGTTATTTTAACTTTATGAGTTAAAATTTCTTTGTATTTCTCATTTAGTTTGTTTATTTCTTCAATAACTTTCTTGTCCATAATATTTTCTTTATTATTATGTTTATAAGAGTCTAATTTACTTTGAATATCTAACAATTCCTTATCCCAAGATTTCCTTTTATTATTATACCATCTGATACTTTGTCCATATAGATATGATTTTAAGGCATCCCAAACATAGACAATGGAGACTTCAGGAGTATTATTTATGTCTAGAAAATGTTGTACTTCTGAAAGTATATATTCTTTATAGTCTTTTAGCTGAGTTAAGTATGCTGGTATCCTTTTGATCTGAACATTATGAGTATTTTTATCATGAATTCAAAAACAATTGAGTTATGATCAGATATAGGACATGAAATGATTTTGGAATTAATTAAATCTGTTACCATCTGGTTAGAAATAAAGACCCTATCTATTTTTGAATAAGTTTTGTATCTGTTAGAAAAAAAAGGTGTATGGTAATGATTTTGAATCTATCTGATTATTAATATCATTCAAATGATAAGAATTAGCAAAATCATTTAAATGTTTTGCATTAGATGTAATTCTTCTTTTCCTTATAGTGGTAGTATCACTTTCATGTAGTATACAATTAAAATCACCAGCTAAAATAATATCCCCTATAGAGAATGATATGATCTTATCAATATGATATTTCACTGTATTAATACCAATTCCAGGTATCCAATATACATTAATTAAAGTGTAAGTCTTCCCATTAATTTGTATTGTAACCATACAAAACATTCCTTTGTCATCCTGATAAGACTTAATGGTTTTAGGAATGGGCATACTTTTATTCCATAAAATAGCCACTCCTCTTTTTCTGAGTGTGCTCTGAACTAACCAATACTGTATACTTATTAGTGGCTAGTTTATCAATATCTTTTTTCAAGAGATGGGTTTCTTGCAGGAAGACTAGATTGGCCTTGTGTAAATTAATGTATCTTATTAGGCTTGCCCTTTTACACGGATTATTCAATCCATTAATGTTTAAAGAAATTCCTTTTAAAGATGTCATTTGGCATTTTTAAAACTCAAGAATCTTATGATCAAATAACAAATAACAAGATAAATAATGTTACATCTCCTCTTTTAGGTGTACCTTTAAATATAGCTGTATTTATTAAATCTCTTATGGGATTTTGTATAGGATTCAATTTTGTTTGTAGTGACAATGAGTGTACAAAATATATTGTGGATGTCAAAACTATATACATATAACAATGAACAAGTGAAAATAATGTAAGGATTAAACCTTGCATCCAGCCTGGAGTTGAAAACTCCAACTTAGAGTAGTATTTACTACTCAAGTTAACCCCCTACCCTAAGCAGCAGTACCTCAGCTACCACCTTATCAATTTAATACTAGTTATATTTAACTGAGGTTAACAGTTTTCAATTCAATTATCTATCAAGACAAAACTACACATTTGGTAAAACAGCATCATATAAACTAAAATAAACTTTTTTTTTTTTTTTTTTTTTTTGTAAACTGTTCATACTACTATATAGATCTATGTAATATATAACACTTGTATTCAAATAGCATTCAAATAATCTTGATGTTAGAAATCAAGAGGAGAGAAAATTAGGTTCTAACATTCATTTAAATCAAAAACTTTGGCTAATATTAATCAGACATTACATATATTAAGATGCATCTATTTTCTGTCATGTGAATACTATTAACAGCTTCCAAAAAAAATCTTGAATTGTTTGTATATGAGCATTTACTTAAACTCATTATTGTCAATAAAGTAAAATATTGTATTCATAAAAATTATTATAAATCATATTGCATAGTTATGCAAATTCTCAGAAACACTTGCATTATTAAAAAAAAAAGCCATCACACACATACACACAGACACACACATGCATGCATTCACACACACACACACACACACACAAACACACACACACACACACACACACACACACACACACACACACACACACACACACACACACACACACACACACATATATATATATATCTGATCTCACTGAGTTGTGTCTTTGTTGAGCACTATCCTACTTGCTGTCCCTAGAATAAATCTGTCTGCTTTATAAAAAATAATGCACAGCAAACACATTTTAGTAACCAGATTTTACAATCATGCTAACCTACTGCTTTAAAATATATCACATGACATTTCTTCCAGAATAGAATTATAAAATTGTTTATGCTTGTCAATCAGATGAATTAAATGAATTATAATAAAGTATATGTTTGGAACAGAAGTTTTTAACACAGATTATTATGCTGCTGTTAAGTAGATTTTCAAAAACATTTAAATAAATGTTTCATTTTCTATGCCTTCTAAAATAAGACATTTACTTACTACAAGAAACTACATCATTTAAACTCATTATAACTGACATATTTTATGAATAGAGTATTTTTCCTGAATCTGTGGTGTGTCAGTATGATAACTAGGTCAGAGGTTATACTAACTGCTTTCAGTTTCTCTGTGAGAATTCTGTGAGTTGAAGCTTTGAAGTAGTTCATGGACACTCTGCATGAGACAGCCCACATCCCAGATTGTCTCCTTAACATTTTGGCGGAAACTTATTAAAACTTGTGACAAACATTCATTTTGTCAATAGAGTAAAATATTGTATTCATAGAAATTATTATAAATCATATTGGATAGTTATGCAGATTCTCAGAAACACTTGCATTATTATATAAAAAAAAGCCATCACACTCACACACACACATACACATACATACACACACACACACACACACACACACACACACACACATATATATATATATATATATATATATATATATCTGATCTCACTGAGTTGTGTCTTTGTTGAGCACTATCCTACTTGCTGTCCCTAGAATAAATCTGTCTGCTTTATACAAAATAATGCACAGCAAACACATTTTAGTAACCAGATTTTACAATCATGCTAACCTACTGCTTTAAAATATATCACATGACATTTCTTCCAGAATAGAGTTATAAGATTATTTATGCTTGTCAATCAGATGAATTAAATGAATTATAGTAAAGTATATGTTTGGAACACAAATTTTTAACACAGATTATTATGCTGCTGTTAAGTAAATTTTCAAAACATTTAAATAAATGTTTCATTTTCTATGCCTTCTAAAATAAGACATTTACTTACTACAAGAAACTACATCATTTAGACTCATTATAACTGGCATATTTTATGAATAGAGTATTTTTCCTGAATCTGTGGTGTGTCAGTGTGATAACTATGTCAAAGGTTATACTAACTGCTTTCAGTTTCTCTGTGAGAATTCTGTGAGTTGAAGTTTTTGAAGTAGTTCATGGACACTGTGCATGAGACAGCCCACATCTCAGATTGTCTCTCTTAACATTTTGGTGGGAAACTTATTAAAACTAGTGACAAACATTCATTTAGTAGTGTAAATGTATGTAAACATGACAAAACCTTCACAATGTATTCCACAGACCATTACAGCCTCTTACTTCTTTTCAGAAAGAGAAACAAATTGAATCACAGCTTGCCATTAAATCTTCAGATATTTTGACTGGTTATGAAACAAAACATTATAACTGACATATTTTATGAATAGAGTATTTTCCTGAATCTGTGGTGTGTCAGTGTGATAACTATGTCAAAGGTTATACTAACTGCTTTCAGTTTCTCTGTGAGAATTCTGTGAGCTGAAGCTTCTGAAGTAACTCATGAACACTGTGCATGAGACAGCCCACATCTCAGATTGTCTCTCTTAACATTTTGGCGGAAACTTATTAAAACTAGTGACAAACATTCATTTAGCAGTGTAAATGCATCTAAACATGACAAAACCTTCACAATGTATTCCACAGATCATTACAGCCTCTATGTAAGTGAAATTAAGCCCAAAATTACCAACAAGAAAAAAACTCAACATTCTTCTCCCAACTCAATTTTCATACAAATCCTATTATTCACTGTGCCCACACAATCAAAAGCATTTCTATATATTAATAAAGAAAAGAAAAGAGAGTAGAAAATAAAAGGGAGTGAGGCAGAAATAAAAAAATGTAAGAGAAAGCTGTAAGAAGTATATACAATGGAATGTTACTTACTGTTTATATTAATAGAGTTAAAAATAAAACATATTATTTACTCTTATTTAGTTCTGATTATTATTAGTTAAAGCATAACAGATTATTTACAAACAAGCATAAGCAGTATAATCAAGAAAGTATAATTAGAAATAGCATTTGAAGAACTTATAAAAACTTTTACAAGGAATAAATATGTTATTATTCTATTAATGATATTTTCATTACTGTTCACTCCCTGCCCTCCCCACCCTTTACACACTACATAATCTAAATAGAATGTCATTGTTTAAACAAAGAAAATAATAAAAGGAGAAGGAAAAAAAGGTAAAGATAAAAAAAGTATCAAATTACTAACCTTACTTCTTTTCAGAAAGAGAAACAAATTGAATCACAGCTTGCCATTAAATCTTCAGGTATTTTGACTGGTTATGAAACAAAACATTTCTTTGCACATAGAGAATAACTTTGATTAAATCTTTTCCAAAATATTTGTGGCTTTCTGGAAATGCAGGAACTATATTCAAAAGATTAATAATGAACTAAAATGATGAGAGAGAAAAAACATATAACAAATCATTTGTATTTAGTCTCTTCTTCTTCTCTGAAGTCTTCCACGAAGCTTCAGTTGCCAATCTCTTTAATGAAGAACTAGCCCATTCCATTTCTTCTATTTTATCCAAAATCCTTTTTTCTTTGACAAACAGTAAAGCAGAGTCTAAATCATCGAAAACCTTAGGATCATCAGGAAGGAAGATTTTAAGCTTGGCAGGAAACAGAAGGTATGTTTTAAACTGTGCTTTTTTAAGCTCCCTTATTAGTGGCAGAAAACGTTTCTTTTAGCTATTACCATGGAAGAATAGTCATTGTCAAAACGCACAGTTGTCTCATTAATCTTAACAGGAGCTTTAGCCCAAGCAGATTTAAGAACCATCTCTTTATCAAAGATGATAGAAATCTAACTATAACTGATCTAGGATATTTTTTGTTAGAGTTAGTATTAGCTATAGATCTATGTGCTCTTTCGATACCAAAAGAGAATGCTTCTGTTAAGTCTAAAGTTTTAGGGAGCCAAGTTGTTAAAAAGAAGTAATATTGTTACCTTCAATATTTTCTGGCAGTCCAAAAATCCTAATGTTATTGCGCCTAGATCTATTTTCCAGGTCATCCAGCTTTGTTTGTAAATGTGTATTTTGTTTCAGCAGAAACTCAATGTTGATTTCCTCTTCTTGGATTCTATTTTCCATGTCATTCACAGCTTCTTCTATGCCTGTCATCTGGATCTTCTGTTGTTGCAGGTCTGTATGTAACAGGTCTATTTGTTTTGTAGTTTTTTCTATGAAGGTGTCTAATTTAGTATCCATTTTATCCATTTTATCAGTAAGTTGCTGGATTATAATTATCAGAAACTGAAGTTCTTTCTTGATGCTGGAGTCTTGAGAATTTGTCTTACTGGAACTCATTTCAGACTGATAAACTGACAGGAAAATTTCCACAGTGATTTCTGACAGGAATATTGTTAAGATTTCCTTTCTTTTTTAGATATAGTTCAAGAACTATATAAAACAAACGTATTTAGAAAGAAAATTACTTCAAAAATTAATTTTTTAAGTAATTAATTCCTGTCAGTGTAATGAAATTGGTGGAGCTGAAGAAATCTGCTGCTATCCTGTGTTCATCCTTGGCCACGCCCCGATTTTTCTCAGATGTATATATATTCTGAGTGAGGCACATGTGTACAGATGTATTGCAACAGGTGCCTGGTGACAAAGGCATGGAGTGAACACCAGTGCAAAACTGGAGTACCATACCCCATTTCAAATCACCTACACCAGTAACCATCAGATATGTGATTGGCTGCCCACCACTGCATGTGTCAGGGGTGAACAGGTTCATAAATGTGTACAATAGTTCCCCCAATGATATTCACAGTGGCACACTATTCCTGGAATACCTGCACATGGTATGTGTCAGCAGACATGGTGTGTCAGCTATGGACATGTAGGTCAGTGTACCCCTCCACACCACATAATGGCTGCCATGGTATGTACCGCACATGACAGCTACAGATATGGAGAAGGACACAGTGACATGTACAACACTGTGACAATGCACTCAAACACATTTCCAATGCACAGTGACTGAAAACACCACAGAGTACATACATACTACCCACATAGAGGTTACCACTCCTGGATTTACATACTTAAGTCACACCCATGACAGATGTCCAACAACCATAGTAACACCTCACACCATCCACAACCTAAATGACTGCTGTGTGTCGTCCATGCCACTGCAATAGAGAGCACATGGTGGAGGTACAGGTTCCTACTCACAGATAAGACATACCCTGCAATAAACCACACAGTATTAAGAAGCAAGACTCCCCATGAGTACATGTCACACATACCCCTGCTGAATGTTAGTCAGATAGGTAATATGCCATATGAGTCACCCTGTGTAACTGTTTGACAGCAGCAGGTACCATCACATCACATGTGTCAGAATGATCAGGGTAGCAGAACAGTATGCTGCTGTAGTCCCAGGGGCAATAGCATATTGTATAGTATTGTATTGTAATGTATTGTATTGTGTTGTATTGTATTGGTATGTAGAGGTGCCTCCTTCGTGGAGTGGAACCACTGCTGCTGTGCGCCAGTGTACAGGTACATATCCTGTAGTCAGGCTAGTGTTACATAGCACTTCTATATGTGTGTTTAGCTCCTCTTGGAGTTCATGTAGCATGCAACCGGGGATACCATCAGGTCCCATTCATGTTGTGTATTCTGCTTTCCTGAGGGCGGCTCTCACCTGGACATCTGTGATGACAAGGAGGTTACAGTCAGCTGGGATAACTATGTCTTATTTTGAGGGAGAGGGAGGGGGGAAACCTGCACTGAACCTGTCTGCCACAATGTTGCCAATATCTGTGGGTTCAGTGAATTATTTGTTGTTGTGTACTAACTATGAGCATAGTGGAGGGTTTCTGACCAGGTTGCTAACATAACTGAAGAAGGGCTTGTGGTTATCTGTAGTGTCCCTCTTGACTTCCCTCTCAAAGATGCCCATGGATGTTTGTATGAGAGAAAATAGCTCCTTACTAGTGCTGATCACACATGCCTTCCCTTTATGGAATTATGCTCTGTCTTGCAGTAGCTTCCATCTTTTGTAATACAATCTGTCTATGACTGGGGTCCACCAGACAGGATGCTGTCCCTTTGTGGAGAGTGTCTTGGTCTTATATGGGATTGCATGATTCATGCATTCTCGGAGATGTCCATAGAAATCATTTGTGAAGGGGTCAGCATTGTGGGTTGTGTCTTCCACTGGCCCAGTGGGCTGAAAGGATACCATGTCACTGTTACAAAGTGTAAAGTTTGCATTTGCAATGTTATTCACTATAGTCGTTTGTGCTGGTGGTGGAGGTGGGATATGTATATCCAGGGCAATAAGTTTGTGGTCAGCTCACAGTAGTTGATGATGTACCCCATACAGTACCTAGATACAACCCCCCAGAGTGAGGAGGTGCTTTGGACCTGAATCAGTGTTCTGACTGCTGGGGTTTGGTAGTATGTTGTATGGAGTGTGCCAGGTACTGTTGCACAGTTGCTGGCTGAGCACTGATACCTGGCCATTTACATGTGTATCCACCAATAGACAGACAGATGCTATATATGTGAGATATGTTGTATCACAACAGTCGAGTAGCATGTGTAGTATGTGTGTGTGCCAAATTCTGCTGACATATATTGCTGATATCATGTTATTCCCTTTTTCAGGACCATGGCTCACCCGCGAAATCTAGCTTACTCTGCAGCTGAAGATGAGGAGATACACCAGAGCCTGGTGTGGGATTATGCAATACTCTTTTCCCGCACCAGCCAGAATCAGCAGGAGAGGGTTGCACTGTGGCAAGACCTGGTCTGTCGGGTAAATGACATAGGCACGCATAATAGGACATATGAGCAGGTACAACATCACTGCAGTGATTTAATCAGAAATGTCTGTCAGCGTGCGTCGGATATCCACAGACAACAGGTCGCCACAGGTGGTGGGGTTGCTACACATCCCCCACTCACCAGACTGGAGGGACTACTCATGAGTGTAGTGGCTCCAGCCTGCCAACAACAACAGCAGCAGACATGCATTATGATGGAGGCTGGAGCCACGCAGCAGCAAGACTATGAGTGTGCAGGTAATATGCCATATGTATAGTTGACTGTTGTGTACACTGGTAGTTAATGCATGTGTGAGGTGTGTCCTTGGTTTGTAGCTGTCATCATAGTATTTAATGTGCAAGTGTGATATCCTCAATATCAGCAGCTGACCTGTGAAAGGCGACTGTTGTACTACTGACCTGTATCATACTCAGTAACAATGGCACAGTTGTGCCCACTGACATTAGTTCCCTCACTTCTGCAGGTCCCACGGTGTAACAGCAATGCAGCCTATCCATGCTGGTGAGTGTGTATTAACAATACCTTTAATAGTCTTGATAGTAATAGTAATATTAGGCTCACTGAGTAGTGCTCTGTGTATGCATGCAGGTGTGTCTGTGTCTGTGTGTTGATATCTCGCATACTGAGTAGTGTACAACTGTGTGGAACTGTGTGCAACTGTGTGCAACTGTGCATGTGTGCATGTGTGCATGTGTGCATGTGTGCATGTGTGCATGTGTGCACCTGTGCATGTGTGCACGTGTGCATGTGTGCATGTATGCATGTGTGGACCTGTGCATGTGTGGATGTGTGCATCACTGGTAATATTGTGTAGACATTGTAAACTGTGTTTCCTGTTTCCATCCCACAGGTTCTGGTGCTGCTCTGGTGTCAGGCAGCAGGGAACCTGAATCAGGTGCCATGGGTACTGATAATGATGACATCTGTGTAATGGCACAGGAAGGTATGTCAGGGTCCATCATTGGTCAGCCAATTGAGAGTACACAGCTGTCAACCCCATCAATGCGCACAGTTATCCTGCCAATACACCCTTTGTCACCAATGTCCCTAGGTGATGGACAGCATACAGTGGGCATTGACCAGGGTAATGTGGTATCTGTGGCACATGCGTCCCCACACAGTAGCCATGGGCATGGCCCTGAGATGGTACCACACAGACAGATGTCCAGGGGTTCTCGTGGAAGCATCCATGGGCGTACTGCCCCTGTCAGACGTGCCCACAGAGGTCTTTCAACCTCAGCTATGTTTCGGGCTGTCATGCAGGCACAGTCACGTATGGAATGGTACACCAGACAGGGTCTGAGGGAGCTGACAGCATGTCGCACAGCCATGACTGACAGTATGCATGACATTGCGGCTGCCATCCGTAATTTCACCAATGTCATAGACAGACGTTGTGGGGACATATTAGACCGGTTCCACAACTACATGTCCATGAGCCAGGGCAATGGTGGATGGTTGAGGCATCAACGTGGGCATATGCCAGCAACAGCAGCAGCTGGCAGTCGTCGCGGATGACAACAGGGCTGCGGCCACCCCCATAGTGCCAGCAGCAGCCCCAGCAATGCTGGGTCTGTGCTGTCATCAGACCGCCCCAGGAGACCACGTGCACGTGGCTCTGGCCAGGCCCAACAGGGATCTGTGTCCAGTCAATGAACACCTGCTTCTGATGACATTACCCAGTCTGGGTTGGTACCAGATACTGTCCGTAGCACCCCTGCATGGCACAGGTACCATGTCCGTGGCCAGAGACACTGATCTGTATGACCTGGCAGGTACAGTCTGTGGCTGTCCACAAACATCAGTATATGGCAGCCATGAGGTGGAACTGTGTGCATCCATACACACATGCGAATTGACAACACTTAGGGCTACCGCATGCATGCACACACTGCATTAACATTGCCCCACCTTGTACTGCTGTCCCTCACCAACACACATACACATACATGTCAATCGGTGGTATCGGTGGCTGACTCAGGCATACCAAGTTCACACCCTGTGCATATGATGAAACTGTGCCACCTCCTGCAATCTGTAACATCAGTACAGGTACAGGTTAACATGTTGCTGATGCACAGGGTGACTACATAGACGTGTAGTAATAGTATCATGTCGTTAACAGTACTGTGTGCTGATATAATTGTGGGTATATCACAGCATGTCTGATGCAGTAAGGGTATGATTGTCATGTACTGTTGTCTACACCCATGGTAAGTACCATAGTGTATCATCTGCACATGTTGGCATACTGATGGTAAGGATGTCAACCGAAGGCTACATACATAGGTAGCACAGGGGATAAGGTAATGAAAGTATTAATACGCAATACTGGACATGTAAACTGCAAGTGGCATGTTGCCCACACTGGACTCTGCAATGCGGATGTTTGAGGATGTTGATATGTGTGCAGTACTTCACGACTGGTACAGGACACACAGGAGCACCCTAGCACTGCAAGCTCACATCTCATACCATGCTAGACAGCCCCAACACACAAAACTAACTGTCACAGGAGGGAGAGTCCCCATACATGTCAGGGATACTGTGGTGGCAGGCCAGGTAGCATACATCCTACTAAGTATGGAACCACTGAGTGAAGGCTTATTTGACATGTGTATTACTGCAGGTATGAGCACATGGGTTTCCATCCAGTTATTGTACATCTTGACGGTACATGGTCTGTACACTTGTGTGCGCTGAGACTGGATCCTAGCCATCTGACCTGTGTATTTCCATGTACATGTGCATAGTGCCTGCATATTTGCAGTGTTACCTACTGGAAGTGGTACAGCTTGTTTGTTGTACAATGGACTACATGCAGCCCTGCTTACTGTAGTTTTGTTTGCATGCATTGATAATTCCAAAGAGCAGAATGAAGAGGCACACACAAATTAGTAGTGAAGCGCTTTTCGTTTATGGTACAAACATAAACTTCATCAGACATTTTAAAACTCAGTACAAAGCATTTAAATACACATGTCCACCCAATCAAATTACAATCAATTACAACTCCTAATTTAAAGAAACAGTATCGTCAGTATTGAAGCAGTAGAAAAAAAAAAAAAATAAAACATAGTTTAAAATAGTGAAATGAACAACACCTCCTTTTACACTAAGTATATCATAATACAAACTTAATGTAAATTTTTGAAAACCACTCCTATCTTGTTTACATAAATCCAAAAGAAAAATATATATTATACATAAAATGTGTGAAAAAAAAGCATATAAATGGTTAGACAAAAAGTCTTCAACGTTTTAAACTTCTCAATTTTAAAATACTGCTGATAACGCAACCTTCATTTAAACCTGGCAAGCTATATGCATTAAGTCTAATTTGCCAGCCTAATTCCAACTCTTCAAGTTTCAAGGCAACAGGACCACCCCTAACATCTCTTTGGACCTGGTCTATGACTAAAAACTTAAATCTATGATTAGGGCATTGAGCCACATGTTTAGCCAATGCGTTTACCATGTTACCTTTCCTAATTGCGTATAGATGTTCATATACACGACTGCGAAGTTTCCTCTCAGTTTTGCCTACATAAAATGCAGGACAAAACTGGCATACTGCGAGGTAGACAACGAAACTTGAGTTACAATTGTTCCTCCGTTTTAGTGTGAAGTGTAACTCATTCACACTAAACCTGTTAGATTCAAACATAAATGAACAATAATTACAAGATTGGCATTTATACATGCCAGGAGTTTTCACTATTGTATTCTTAGATTCACAGTAGTCTTTAAGGTTCCTACCCCTCCTGTATATTACTGTCGGAGCACAACCTACACTACTTAGAACATGTTGATCACTTCTGAAGAGTACCCAATTTTTCAACAAAATCTTGAAACACCTGGCACTATCTAAACTGTAAGTTATTATAAAAGACAAGGGTAGTTCAGAGTCTAGTTGTACTTGTGTGCCAGTAAGTGTTGAATTAAGTGGTGAGTCAGATGATTGACTTGAAGTGTTAAATGTGGTCACATTACTTTTTAAAAGAGGGGTGTAAAATAAGGACTGACGTTTCAACGACACTTCATCGATGATTTCATTGACCAGGGATTCAGGATACCCACGTGCTAAAAACATATTTTTCGTATATTCACATTCATTTGAAAATTCACTATCAACTGTAATCATCCGGGCCGCACGTACCAACTGCCCTTTAATGATGGCGCGTTTTTGGTGACGTGGATGACAGCTAGAATAATGAAGCATAGAATTACAATAGGTACTTTTCCTGTGGATTTTAGCTGTATACATACCAATAGAGTCGTCCTTAGATAATAAAATATCCAAATACGCTATAGACTTACAATCAAATGTATGTGTGAATTTTAGAAAATTAGTAGATGAGTTTAAGTAGTCAACCAAGCTGTTACCAGTTACGGCATCACCTTTTAGTAAAATAAAAATGTCGTCAAGGAAACGTGTATAAAATACAATATTCTCTTTGAAAACACAATTTTGCAAAACATAAAGATGTTCCCAATAGGCCATGACCATATTTGCCACGCTGGCCCCACACGGGGACCCCATGGCAATACCTATTTTTTGCAAAAAAAGTTCCCCTTCAAACATAAAAAAGTTGTTTGCAAGAATGGTGCTTAAAAGTTCCTCAACCAATAAACATTCATCATGAGGACAACCTTGCAGTTTAAGGACCTCATTGCACCACTCAGTTGCTATATTGTGAGGGATGCACGTATATAGATCCTTGACATCTATTGTCAAGAAATTGTAACCTGGATTGTACTTTATCTCATTAATGTTACTCAAAAAAGTCCAAGAGTCCTTGCAAATTTGTTTAATACTGGCCAGATATTTTTGTAGAATAAAATCTATGACCTTGGCACACACATAAGATAAGGAACCTCTGCTATCCACTAAAGGGCGCATTGGTGGATTAGCCACATTTTTGTGGATTTTGGGAATTCCAAAAAGGCAAGGAACTCTTGGATGAGAAATGGACATAAAGTTGTACACAGCTTGGGTGATTCTACCTTCTAAGTATAGATCTTCTATAACATTCCTGATTAACCTATATGCACTGTTAAGTTCTGAAATAGAACTCATGGTGTAAGAAGGGGAATTTAACACATTATACATTCTAGATGAATAGTCTGCGTTATCAAATATAACAGCGCCACCCCCTTTGTCAGGTTTACATATTCTAATTTCATTCATTTTAATAAAGTTCAAACAGTCCTTTTCTACCAGTGAGTCTTTGTTAGTGTTGTAAAACCCATTATTTTTATACATAGCTAAATTGCGAATATCTAGCTCACAGAACTGTTCGAAAGTTTTGATAGTGGGGTTTAAAGGTGGATTGAAAGTACTAGGAATTCTGAAATCATCCGCTGTGTTACCACAAACTTCTCCCATTAACAAGTTTAAGTTAAGTTTCCTGGTATACAATTTTAAATCTATAATGGTGTTAACTAAATTCATTCTACATGGTGGAACATAAGTCTGACCCTTAGACAGTAGATTTACCAAGTCAGGAGAAACTTCCACTACCGAAAAGTTATAAACTGTGAAATCACCACTACTGTTGTATACAATGGAAGGTGAACCTACACTGGAAGACCCAGTGAAAGTATTGTCAGAAATAACCACATCAGTAGGAAGGTAGTCGTTGGATATCACTATGTTAGATGAATTACAACATTCTAATAGTCCATCTGAAATACTATTGTCCAAAGAGTTGTTAGAACTGTAAATATGGCAAGGAACATCCTTAACCATTACTTGTGTCTCTTCCTCTGGTTCGTAGAAGCTGCTGGTTGTTTTTGACGTGCCCCTAAAAAATTAGAATTATTTGATCTTAAATTGTAATGGCCCTGTTGTTGAGTTTGTTGAACTGGGTCTTTATTGTGAGGAGCTTGCTGTGTTACAGGTTCTTGTGTAGATCTGTTATTAAACGAACCAGTATCATACTGGTCACAATCAGTAAAAGCGTTGTTATTGTTCCCTTGCCCAGAATTTACTGGTTGTGCCACATTTTGCCATGTTTGGGCTGGGGAAGGCTTAGGATAAGCTAAGCCTTCTTTGTAGGCTTTAATGTCCCTATTAAGTTTCTTCAGTTTATTTGCCTTCAATTTATCCAGATAGGTATCAATACTAGTAAAGGTACAGTTATATTCAAACCGATACCTCACAAAGTCATTGTCCAAATTAATTTCTTTATCAAGTTCACAGACCTGTGCTGTCAACTCATCTATAAACAAAAGATAGTGTTTGCGCATTAAATTAAGTAATTCAAGACCCTGCCGGTCAAATAGGGAAACAATGTCCAGATGGAATCCAGAATTAGCTATTAAACCAGTGGGGTACTGCCAGCGTCTTAGGCCTTTAGGTACTATTTTACTGTTGATACATTCAGTAAAGTACGCAACTTCTAGTTGGTACTTTTTTAATTTAACCAACAGTTTATCCATTTCTTTCAATTTACTTGAAATGTCGCAAACAGGTAAATCTTGATTAAAAGACCTTTGCAAGTTATTGTCAGAGCCAAAAAATGCATTGTTCTTAAGCCATGTATTAAAGTCAAAGCAGTTACCTGCAGAAGCTGTGTTATTAAAGACAGCCCCAGTATTAGGAACCACACCGTCCCTTGGTAATCCGACCAAGTTGGTACTACTGCTGGCGATATTCGTGTTTGACTGGTGACCCGAAACAGCAACAAACGAAGTAGTTCCTTGAGCTTGTCCGTACGGGTTAGACAAGAGTGTTACAGTATTTGGCGAACCTTGACTGGGAGCAATACCCGGAACCGGTGCTGTAAGGTTAATTCTTTGACCGCATGGTATACTGTTAAGGAGGTCGGAATTAGAAGTCATCCTCTGACCTCCGGACAAGCGAGGAAGTGGGCCGTTGATAACCGGACCGTTAGTAGATACACTTTCAACAGTACTGGCGTTGTTCTCACCATCACGCCCCAAAGGCGGAAGTGGAATGTTGCCAATGTCAAACCGGCGTTCTAACAAGTCAAGCCGACTCAGGAACTGGTCCATCCGTTGTAAAACACACTCGAGGTTGAAATTAGGATTAGGGTTGTGGTTAGGCAACCCAAATGGCACATTAGGAGATGATGAGACATTAGGAGGTATTAGTTCATTAATCATAGAATTTTCTTGTAAAATAGCAGGAGTAACATCAAATGGTGTACAAAGTTCTTCCATAACTGCTGCAGTGGAGTAAAACACACAAGTAAACGATCTGAAAACGAGAAACCACAAACTGATAATTCCAAAGAGCAGAATGAAGAGGCACACACAAATTAGTAGTGAAGCGCTTTTCGTTTATGGTACAAACATAAACTTCATCAGACATTTTAAAACTCAGTACAAAGCATTTAAATACACATGTCCACCCAATCAAATTACAATCAATTACAACTCCTAATTTAAAGAAACAGTATCAAGTCAGTATTGAAGCAGTAGAAAAAAAAAACAATAAAACATAGTTTAAAATAGTGAAATGAACAACACCTCCTTTTACACTAAGTATATCATAATACAAACTTAATGTAAATTTTTGAAAACCACTCCTATCTTGTTTACATAAATCCAAAAGAAAAATATATATATTATACATAAAATGTGTGAAAAAAAGCATATAAATGGTTAGACAAAAAGTCTTCAATGTTTTAAACTTCTCAAATTTCTTTAAATTAGGAGTTGTAATTGATTGTAATTTGATTGGGTGGACATGTGTATTTAAATGCTTTGTACTGAGTTTTAAAATGTCTGATGAAGTTTATGTTTGTACCATAAACGAAAAGCGCTTCACTACTAATTTGTGTGTGCCTCTTCATTCTGCTCTTTGGAATTATCAGTTTGTGGTTTCTCGTTTTCAGTTCGTTTACTTGTTTGCATGCATGTTTGCTTGCAGTTACCCTGGAATACTGATCCCACTTGCAATGCAGAGTTACAGAGCTTCTGTGGACTCCTAGTGACATCCGCATAGCTTACTATATGTATGTCCATGTCTCACTTGACAGAACATCACTGTTTGTCCTGTTCACATGTACGTTGCCTGTGACACACTGCATATGACTTAACTGGCATTTGTCCACGTGAGCAGTCATATATGCCAGTGCTAACTAATCACAGGCACTACACCCTCACATACTCACCTTCTGTTGAACCACCTGCTTCACTAGGGACGGCTTGCACCTGTCACCCCTGGGCTTTCGGATATTGGCAAAGGCTCTTGCTACCCCCATAGTGCCTTTGTTAGGCAAGGCTCAAAAGACAAACCCACCTCCATAGGTATCACAAGGGATAAGAAACAAAGAGCAATGCTACTCAACGCCAGAAGTCTAAACCTCAAGATGCACGCACTCGAAACTCTCCTTAGCATGGAGAACATCGATAACTGTGCAGTAACAGATACCTGGTTCAGGGCTATCGAGAGCACCCCAGCACTACCAAGTTATACCTCATACCATGCTTTTCAGCCCCAAAACTTGGACCAAAACACAAAAGTAGGGGGAGTATTGATATTCATCAAAGATACCCACACCTCCAGGTTGGTGGCAAAGCACCAAGCATCAGAGACTATCCATGTGCAACTAACAGTGGGTAAAACTGCCTTCCAGGTTATAGCCTGCTACAAACTACCCACCCAAACCCAAGAACCACACCCGGCCTTCCTGAGAACAGTGGAAAATATGAAGGTCTCTCCAAACACCATTATATTGGGTGACTTCAACTACCCAAACATAGACTGGGAGCATGACTCTAGCTCCAACACCCTAGCCCAAAGATTCCTAGAATTTATGAACTCAAATGCTATGGAACAACTTGTTACCACTCCCACAAGAGGGGAAAACATACTGGACCTGATCATCACCAACATGGGGACTCTGTGCTCCAGACCAGAAGTGTATCCCTCTCTGGTAAGATCAGACCATAAACTAAACTCACTGGATATTCACATCCCGACCCCACCCCCTGCCCCGAAAACCACAGTGAAAAACTTCTCTAAAGCAAATTCACACTCCTCAAAACTGAGGTGGAAACCTTCAAAGCCCCCGGGCCTGTGGAAAATATGGCCCAGACCGCAGATTCCTCTATAAACACATTCTATGGACACCTTCAGGAATGCATGGATCATGCGATCCCAAATAAAACCAAGACCCAATCCTCCAAAGGCAGACATCCTGTCTGGTGGACCCCAGCCATAAACAAACTATACAATAGAAGGAGGAAGCTACTAAATGATACAGCAAAATCCCAAAAAGGGAAGGCATCACTGATCAGTATTAGCAAAAACTACGGGCACTCATAAAATTGTCTAAGGCCAGCTTCGAGAGAAAATTGCACAGGACACTAAGGATAATCACAAGGCTTTCTTTAGTTATGTTAGGAACCTGGGTGGTAATTCCCAGATATGCTCAGAGGTAGTCCAAAATGTCAAAAGAAACATTGAACCCACAGACATTGCCAACATCCTAGCTGACAGGTTCAGCGCAAACTTCTCCACCCCCCTCCACACCGAAAGGGCAAATATTTATCCAAGCAGACTGCTGCCCCCCCCTGACATCTCAGATGCTCAGGTAAGAGCTGCCCTCTCCAAAGCAAAAAACACAGCATCAATGGGACCAGACAGTGTCCCAGGCTGTGTCCTACATGAACTCCAAGAAGAGCTACACCCAAACATAAAACTACTGTTCAATCCCAGCCTTACTACAGGATATGTGGCCAAAAAGTGGCGTACAGCAACAGTGGTCCCTCTCCATAAAGATGGTGCCTCAAATTTGAATTGGATAAGATATTTTTTGTGTCGAGGTATTCTATTTTTTCTGATACTATGGAGAAAATTATAAGAGGATTGTGGCATGTTTTATGTGAAGATTTAACAGTTGGTGATTTATTTCCAAAGCATATTACTTTCTCTTATAAAAGGTATCCAAATTTAAAGGAAATATTAAACAAAAAATTTGAACCCTTGGTTGACGGTAATGTTGGGATGCATAGTTGCGGCCGATGCTCAGTTTGTGATAAAATTAAAAACATGCATGGGGTTAAAATAAATGGAAAGAAATATATGGTGTTTGAGAGATTCGATTGTACGTCTTTTGGTGTTGTATACATTTTGGGATGTGACTGTACCCCGCCTATGTGGTCCATTGGTCAGACCACCAGGAAGGTTAAGGTTCGCATTTTGGAGCATTTGAGTGACATTAGGAGGGGCAATACGGAGAGTCCAGTAGCTACTCACTTTTGCAATACACACAAAGGTAACATTGAAGGTTTCAGATTTAGTGTACTTGCCAGACCTCATTTGTGCATAGGAAATTTTAAAACTGCTTTGAATAAGCTTGAACAGAGGATGATTATAGGGTATCACACATTATTTCCTGTTGGAATGAATTTAGAAAATGGATGAAAACTCTTGGTGAAGCTATTTTGAATCTTATAATATATTTATTTCATATTTAATTTTGTATATTAATATGTAAGTTATACGTTACTATTTTTTTGAAATTTATAAGACATGGATCAGTTAAGTTAAATTAAAATAAATTAAATTGATGTAATATTTAAAATTGTATTTAAAATTGTGATAAAATAGAGACTTTTCATGTTTATACATGTTGGATTTTAGTCACAGTGTGGATAGGGTTAAAAATGTTAGATGAACTATTGAATTGATTTAATTATTGATTTATTGTTTAATTGATGTATGTATAAAAAGAGTATGTGAAAGTGTCTAAATGTGTTCCACTGAAGGCGAACTGCCGAGGTACCAGGACAGAAATGATGGATTAAAACTGCTTTTGCTGTTTCACCCTCTGACTGCTTATTTTGTGGTGTATCTTTGGTGCCTCAACGGATCCTGGACACTATCGCCCCATAAGCCTGACTAGCTTGGTCTGCAAAGCTATGGAAAGGATCATCATGGACCTCATAAATAAAGATATTGGGGACCTACAGACACTGAATCATACCCAGTTTGGCTTTGTTAAGGGCAGATCCTGCCTCTTAAACCTGGTTGATTTCTTTGAAACAGTCACCAAGGCCATTGACGAGGGGAAGGTGGTCCACACAGCCTACCTGGACCTCGCAAAAGCCTTCGATACAATACCCCATTCGGGCATTCTAAAGAAGCTCACCAGCTTAAATATAAACCCCTATGTCACTAGATGGATTGCACACTGGCTCAAGGACAAAACCCACATGGTTAGAATTGCTGGAGCCATGTCAGACTCCAAACCAGTTACAAGTGGTGTCCCACAAGGCTCAGTCCTGGGACCTCTCTTGTTCGGTATATATTTCTCGGAGGTACAGGCCAACACGGAAGGACTGTGGCTGACCAAATTCGCAGATGACTGCAAACTGGGCGCCATAATCGACTCTCCAGCCGACACAACCTTCCTCCGAAAGGGCCTCATAGAAACGGACAACTTGTGCCAGAGCCATGGCCTCAAGCCGAATGCCAAAAAGTGTATAGTCATCCCCTTTGGCAAGAACAAAGTGCCCACAAAGTACCACATAGGTGGTAATCCATTAAGTACAGAAGATGTAATTAGGGACCTGGGGACCCAAGTTGATAGCAATCTCTCATTTGACAACCACGTGGCCAAAGTGGTTAGAAAAACATTTTATATAGCCCACCTCATCATGAAGGGATTCACATCTAGATCAGGGGAGGACATCGTGCCTCTTTACTCATCCCTCATCAGGCCCATAATTGAGTACAATGCCCCTGTTGGGATGTACCTTACCAGACACCTGCAGCAACTGTAAAGACCCCAGAAGTACCTCACCAAGAGGATCAAAGGGCTCAAACAGATGCCATATGCTGACCGGTTAAAGAAACTCCAGCTCTACTTAGTGGCATACCGCCTGTTCAGAGGCGATCTGTGCCTGACGTATAAAGCCATGTCCAACCCGGAATTAATGGGCATGCTGCACCTCAGAATATCCAAATCCCATCGAGCTATGCGCTCGCAAGACTTGAACCTCAGCACTGAAATAAATAGGACATGCTGGAGGGACAGATTCATAACCCAGAGGCTCCCTTCACTCTGGAATAAAATCCCAGTCCAGGTTAGGCAGAGTCCCTCATTGACTCTCTTCAAGAGGAATCTTGATGAGTGTATGGGACATCGTAGGTTTACCTCGGGTATCACTTCTGTGTCACTGTTAGACAGAGGCACAGTATACTAACCTCGAAAAAAGGCATAGCAAGATAAATTTACAATGGGTGGTGAAAGCCAAACACATTCTGGCTAGGTTTATAAATGCCCTAGGGCAGATAGCCTAGTATGAACCTATGAACCTATGAACCTATGAACCTATGAACCTATGTACCTTGTTCCCCATTGGCCCTATGTGCTGTTAATCACGATGGCAATCACAATACTATGGTAGCATGTGCAAAGGTCACTTGTCAGTCACCTCTATGGTACAGTTGTGGAATATGTAGGTCATATGGCAATGTCACAACTACCACATGTACACCGTCAACCCTCTCAACTACACATGGACGTACAACACATGTATGAGATGCAACTACATAGCCAAACTGGGGACTAAGCACTCTGAACCCAGTACTGGCATAACCTGTTAGGTGACATGAAATACTACAGTGACTGCAATACCAGTCTGATGTAGACCTACACTGGCAGCAATACAAATACGTGAACACACTTGGCCATTCATGGAGCCTAAGAATAGCATCCTGCCTGAGCGGCAGACACCTCTGCAGCTGGCACACAGGCATACGTTATGCCAGAACACAGCATGTTCAACACATAGCACACAAATCCTGTTTGCCAAACAGTCACAGCCTGTACGGCTAGACAACACACCTGCTACAGTTGTGTTAGGTACCTTTATTGTCCTGTACACTGAGGTCACGCTCACCAGGCTGGACAAGGTGAAGGTCACAGTGATATGCCCGTGGGGCACTATGGTCCACCAAATAACACAAGCATACAGGTCAGTCAGAGGCATGGACACATATGACTCAGTCATTGTCCATGCCACTATGGCTGACCTGTGATGTACCTCCCTGGACTACATGATAGGGAACACGGAAGGGCTCTCTGAGCATGTGGCACAGGCTGGTATGACCCTGACCTTGGTTGGCATCATACCCTCACCAGGAATGCTGACGTATTACTGAATGCTGATGAATTACTGTAGCTACAACACCCTAGCTGAAAGGTTCCTAGCATGTAGTCACTGCATTGCTATGGAACAACTTGTTACCACTCCCACAACAGGTGAAAACATGCAGCACCTGTTCATCAACAACATGTAGACTATATGCCCCAGACCAGATGTGTATCCCTCACTGCTAGGATGATACCATATACAACTCACACTGTATATACATATACCACATGCAGCACCCGCACAGAAGACCACAGTCATAATGTTATCCAGTGCAAATACCATGTATTCACATGTGGCAGGCGTCAGACATGGTAACTATTGAAGGTCACAGGTACATATGTGTATTTGGCACACACATACATCATCTTTGTCCATTGCCATTACTGGTTTAATCGATGTCATGCATTATTGTGAACAACAACCCACACACATGGGCATTCTGTGTGACAAAAACACATGTGGCATGTGTGGAATTCAAAGCCATAACTAACTGTGCTATGACAGTAGTGAGAGACGCAGTAGCAGAGAGTGCTATTTGCATTACTGGGAGATTTGCCCTCTTCCGCTGTACTTGTAGGGTGCTGACATCATCTCTGTGTAGAGATTGGAATATGCAGCAGCTGGTGTGTTGTACTGGTTGGCAAAATGGTCAGTTTTTTTACACATGCAATTGCACACACCCTACTTCCACCCCCCCACACACACACACACACACTTGCCATTTGCAGGATTCAAACCCCCTATTTAACTATGTTAAGACACTCAAGACCGACGCATTAGCAGAGTGTGCTATTTGCATTACTGGGAGGCTTCCCTTCTGCTGCTGTACTTATAGGGTGCTGACATCATCAGTGTTTAGAAAGGGGAATGTACATCCTGTAGTGTGTTCTCCTAGTTGCCAAAAGGGACATTTCTTTCATACAGACTTGCACACACAATAACCCCCCTCCACACACACTGAGCATTTGCAGGATTTAAACCCCTATCTAACTATGTTATGACACTTGAGACGGATGCATTAGCAGAGCACGCTATTTGCATTACTGGGAGGGTTCTCTTCTCCTGCTATACTTATAGGGTGCTGACATCATCAGTGTTTAGAAAGGGGAATGTGCATCCTGTAGTGTGTTTTCCCAGTTGCCAAAAGGGACATTTCTTTCATACAGAATTGCACACACACTAACCCCCTCTACACACACTGAGCATTTGCAGGATTCAAACCCCTACCTAACTATGTTATGACACTTGCGACAGACACATTAGCGGAGCGTGCTATTCGCATTACTGGGAAGGTTCCCTTCTCCTGCTGTACTTATAGGGTGCTGACATCATCAGTGTTTAGAAAGGGGAATGTGCATCCTGTAGTGTGTTTTCCCAGTTGCCAAAAGGGACATTTCCCTCACACAGACTTGCACACACACCAACCCCTCTCAACCACACTGAGCATTTGCAGGATTTAAACCCCTACCTAACTATATTATGACACTTGAGGGAGACACATTAGCAGAGCACACTATCCGAATTACTGGGCATTTGTTCTGCACCTGCAGTATTTATAGGGTGCTGACATCATTATTTCTACAGAGGTATGTACATCTAGTACTACCTGTCAGGTGGGAGATAGCATATATATGCATTTGCAGCCACCTACGTCTGGGTCAGATATGCACATCGCACTGGCAGGTTATGTTCTATACCATGCTTCGTGACCACAGGACCTGTAACACACAACACAACCAGTCCAGACCACCCCTCCCACATCCAGGATACACACTTTGCTTCCCTGGGAACAGTGCCAAGATATTCAGGTGTTCACATACACCATTCCAGTTGTTAACATCAGGTACAGGCATATTGTGTGTGGGAACTACTCAGGCCTCTACAACATTACCCTACAGCCACTACAATTTGTGAGTCCATGTGCTATGGCAGAACCACTCACCACAGCCACAAGGGGGAATACATATTGCACCTGACCATCTGCAACATGGGTACTCACTGTTCCACACCAGAGATAGACTACCATTGTTGATATCTGACCATACCCACCTTTCCCTGGACATCCATATCCCATCCCCACCCCCAGGCAAGGTTGTCACTGCAAACAAACTGTATTTATCAAAAGCAGACTTTACACTTGTGAAGACTGGGGTGGAAGACTTCAAAGGACCCATGCTGGGGGAGTTTACAGGCCACTCTGCATAATCCTTGACAATTGCATTCTATGAGCATGTGGAAGGTTTGCATTGATCATGCTATCCCAAATATACCCATGACTGCTCCACAACAGGACACCTGTCAGGTGTACACCAGCCATATATGAGCTGTCCAACAGACAGAGTGAGATAATACATTGCAGAGCAGTAGCCCACAGAGGGAGGACATCTCTGAACAGTACCGGCACAACACTTCAATCCATCATAATCATCATGACACAGTGTTGACAGTGAAATCGTCCAGACAATGCAGATAAGGCTCCCCTCAGTCTGTTATTGATGCCCACTTACTGTTAGAGGTCCTCAGCAACCCTCTTCCAGCACTCACCAACAACATGGATGTGGCTTAGCAAATTCAAACCCTGGGATCTCCACTGTGTCCCTGCTTGACAGAGGCACAGCACACTAGCCTCACACGGTGCCTTATGTGACCTACTTTACAGTGGCACAGTAGCCTACTGTACTGGGGAGGCAGACGCCAAGCACACTCTGGCTAAGCTGTCATTCCCTAGGGCAAACAGCCTAGTGTTGACCTCTACACCCATATGTTTAATTGTCAGATGCACATTATTTGTTGCTGATAGACTGTTTGCAGGTCTTTATTGCCATAGCATTCCCTGTTTGTATGAACAACTTGTGTATCTGTGGAAGATGTTTGAATATGGGAGGGATCCACTATATCATGTATGTCTCTGTAGTCATTTAACTGTGTGCACTGGGCAGATTGCTGTAATGTGGTTGGTTCCTGGAATAACACATACAAATACCAGATATGTGTGGCCAACTGCTAAACTGAGATTTGGCCTAAGTGTGTGAGCATGCCCAGTTCAGCCTTCCCATGGCATGTTGTCTGACATATGTCTCATTTATCAAAGTGTGCGAGCATGCCCAGTGTGAGCTTTCCATATGTTGAACTCTGCAGCCCACCACATTTGTGGATGAGTGTGAACTTCAACAATATCTCCCGTTTATGGTTGTGTGTTGTGTGTCATGTTGTGTAGTTACTGTCCAACTGCTTTGTGTCTGAACACAACAGAGATTATACTGTGCCTGCAGGGTTTGCATGGGATACTTTGCATACAGTTGTCAACATCCTTTCATACTGACCTAACACTGTAGTACCATATAGTGTACTGGTTCAGTACTTTCACTGTGGTGGACAGTATCCTGGGCTTTAGTCCTATCACTGCTTTACATTTCCATAGTGAGCACAACAGCCTGGTTAGGGGCCAGTTGTACACATCTGACCAAGTTGCATTATGTTCAGATATGAACTACTTAACTCATTCACTCCAATGGAGCTCAGGAAGTTTGCACTGTAACTTTCAATGGGCGGAGACTAAGCCTTTTGACAGAATCAAGTTAAGTCAGACTCCTCACATTTCAAACAAATGTCCATATCTCTGGAACCATAGGGGTTATGAAAAAATATAAATGGCAAACTTCAGCGCAAACTAGTTTTATAGTGGTAGTATTCTTTAGGTTCTAGGTCTTAAACAAAATTTTATAAGTAGCAGTAAACACAGTAGCTATTATATTTGTAATATTTTGTAAACAACTTATAATATCTCGGCAACCACTCAAGCTGCACACATACTCTCAGCAACATTTTATTCATCTAGCTGAGAGCTTTTATATGAGGATAAGGAGTTCTGTCTGCATTACTTGGTTGTTGAGATATTTAGAAAAATGTGAAAATTATATCTATATAAATTAATATCATAAAAAACAACAGATAATATCTATTTACCTGTACTAGGCAGACATCAAATATTAATGCAGTTGAGTTTGTCATTGTGTAAACTGTAAGATGAAATCTTTTAAAACCTTGTACATAGCATGGTTTTGGAATTATTGATGAACAAGCAATATATGATGCCTAGAGGAGTCAGTAGGAGTTAACTGCAGATGCACCTGGAGGCGTCACTTGGATGTAATGAGTTAAACCAGACTTGTCCAACATTGGTAGTGTATTCCACAACATAAGTGTACATTGGCAAACACTAGCGATGTGCCCTAGGCCATTTCTAATGCTAGTCGGAGAGTGTGTTTGTCCTTCGACACACATTGTAAGTGGAGTTTGCCATGACATATGTCATGGTTAGTATACTGTGCCTCCATCTACATGTGACATAACAGTGATACCCAGGATAAACCTACCATCTCCCATCCACTCATCAAGATTCCTCTTGAGGAGAATCGATGAGTGACTCTCTGGCTAACCTGTACTGGGAGTTTACTCATGAGTGGGGGTGGCTTCTGTGTTATGGATCATGCAGTACAGCTTGTCCTATGTATGTCAGTGCTGGGGTTCAGGCCTGTCATGTCCATAGCTCACTGCCATCCAGATTGTACAAGGGGCAGCATGTTCATTGATTCCAACTTGGACATGGCTTTATACATCAGGCACAGCTTGCCTCTGTCTGGGCAGTATGGCAGTGTGTGAAGCTGCAGTTTGTTTAATCAGGCAACACATGGCATCTGTTCAAGCTCTTTGATACTCCTGATGAAGTACTTTTGGGGACTTTACAGTTCATGGAGGTGTCTGCTGATGTACATCCCACAGGGGCTATTGTAGTCAGTTGTAACGCTGATGAAGGATGACTGCAGAGCCACAATGACCTCCCCTTATCTAGATCTGACAACCTTCATGATTAGGTCGGTATATGGTATGTTTCTGTAAACACTACAGCCACATGTTTGTCCAATGCAGGATATCTATCACCTTGTGTCCCCAGGTCTCTCATTACATGTTAAGTACGTAATGGGTTAACACCTATGTGGTAATTGGTGGGCACTTACTGTATACCCACGGGGGTTGACTATACACTTTTCTGCAATTATCTTGCTGACATGGCTATGGCACCAGTTGTCTGTTTCTATGTGGCCCTTTTGTGGGATGCTTGTGTCAGATGGAGGATCAGATATGGTGGACAGTTTGTAGTCCTCTGCAAACATGTTCAGACACAGTCCTATGGGACATATATACCAAACGAGGGAGGTCCCAGGACCAAGCCTTGTGGGATGCCAATTATATCTGGTTTGTAGTCTGACATGGCTGCAGCATGTCTGACCATGTCAGTTCTGTCCTTAGTCTGGTTTGCAACCCCTCTACTGACATAGGGGTTTATATTTAAGCTGGTGAGCATATCTATAATGAACATGTAGGGTATTGTATGGAAGCCTTTGCAAGGTCCAGCTACGCTGTGTGGACCACATTGCCCTCATCAATGACCTTAATGACTGTTTCAAATGAGTCAAACATGTTTAACGGGCAGGATCTGCACTTAAGAAAGCCACACTGGGTAGGGTCCGGTGTCAGTAGATCCCCAATATCTTTATGTCTGCGGTACATGTTGATCCTTTCCATAGCTGTGCAGACCAAGCTTCTCAGGATTCTGGGGTGGTAGTTTGCAGTATCCATTCAGGCAAAACCTTTGTTGAGAAGGACCACTGTTGTTGTACACTGCTCTTTGGGTACATATCCTGTGGTAAGGCTGACATTATGCAGTAGTGTGATTTGGCATTCCATTCTTCTTGGAGTCCATGTTGGACTCAGCCCAGGACACCATCTCATAACATTGCTGCTGTGTGTTTTGCTTTGTAGATGCTGGCTGTTACCTCAGCATCTGCAGTGTCAAGGAGCCAGCAGTCTGCTGGGATAGATATGTTGCATTCTGGGGGGGGGGGGGGTTGCACTGCAACTGTCAGGTTGTATGTTGGCAATATGTGTGTGTGTTTGGTATGTTGTTTGTAATATTTGTGTGATTCAGAGCATATCTGTGAATTCCCAACATGGTTCCTACCATCAGTTGAGAAAGCCTTGTGATTATCCTTAGTGTCCTGTACAATTTGTATCTTCATAGGTTCATAGGTTCATACTAGGCTATCCACCCTAGGGCATTTATAAGCCTAGCCAGAGTGTGTGTGGCTTTCGCCACCCCTTGCTATGTGAATATTATGGCCATTTATGATTTACTTTACTGTGCCTCTGTCTGGATGTGACACAGTGAAGTGTACATCTACGATCATCCATCCACTTGGCAAGATTTCTGTTGAAGAGTGTTAGTGAGGGGCTCTGCCTAACATGGAGTGGGATTCTGTTCCAAGGTGTGGGGAGCCTCTGGGTTATGTATCTGTCCCACCAGCACATCCTATTTCATTATGTGTTGAGGTTGACATCTCTCACTCTCACAGCTCCGATGGCTTTGAGTTTTCTGGGGTGGAGCATGTCCATTACTCCTGTGTTGGACATGGCGTTGTACAACAGACATACAATGCCTCTGTGTAGGCAGTATGTGACTGCATTCAGCTGGGGTGTCTACAGCCAGGCAGCATATGACATATATTTGAGACCCTTTATCCTCTTGGTGAGGTACCTTTGAGGTCTTTCTAACTGCTGCAGGTGTCAGGTAAGGTACATCCCAAATGAGGCATTGTACTAGATTATGGGTCTGATAAGAGAACAGTATAGGGGCACAATGACCTCTGTTGACGTAGATGTGAATCCTTTCATGATACGGTGTCCAATATAGACAGTCTTCCTAGCCACATTGGCAATGTGAGTGTCACATAACAGGTTACTGTCCACTTGTGTCCCTAGGTCCCTGATTACTCCTTCCATACATAATGGTTTACCACCTATGTGGTAATTTGTGAGTACCTTGTTTGGTATTTGGTGGGACATTCATACTGTCCAGTGTCTTCAGGATGGCTGGGTGGGGTTCCTGTGTGTGAGAGTGTGGTCTGTAGCATGCTACAGACTGTACAGCAGTCTTGCCTATGGTTAGTTGCACATGGGTGGACTCCGATGCTTTGTGCATTGTCAGTTACCTGGACGTTTGGGTGTCTGTGCTGAATATGGATACTCACACTCCTTTTATGTTTTGGTCCAGGTTTTGGGACCATAATGCATGATATGTGGTATAACCTGGTAGTGCTGGTGTGCTGTCAGGAGGCTTGCAGCAGGTTTCTGTCACTGCACAGACATCGATATTCTCCATACTGGGGAGGGCCTCAGGAGCATACATATTGAGGTTTACACATCTGGCATTGGTCAGCATTACCCTTATGTTTCTTTCCACTTATGTTTTCTAGGGTGGTGGGTTAGTCTTTTCAGCCTTGCCTACAAAAGGCTCTATGGAGGTGGCAAAAGCCTTATCCAATATCCAGACGCCCAGGGGTAACAGGTGCAAGCCATCTCTGGAACAGCAGCGTGGCTTGTCAAGCATGACATCCCAAGCAGACAGACATTGGATCCCCTTGGAAGTAATTGTGCCACTTGTTAAAGCTGATCATTCTGTGTTTGTACTGTGGCATCATTCTTGGTGAGGGTAGGATGCTGCAAACGGTCAGTGTCATACCGGCCTGGACTACATAATCGGAGAGCTCATCTATGTCTCTTTTCATGTAGTCCGGGGAGGTACATCTCAGGACATTCACACCAGCATGGACTATGATGGCATCATATTTCTACTTGCTTTGGGGTGACCTGCATGCTTGTGTTATGTGGCGTATTGTAGCAGCCTACAGGCAGCTTACTGTACCCTTTCCCTTGTTCAGTCTGGTGAGTGGGACAGCAGTGTGTCTCACTATGGAGTCACCTATTACAAGTGTATCAGGCATGTTGTTTCTCCTTCTGGCCTGTCACTGTTTGGCACACCAACTTTGTGTACTATGTGTTGCATGTGCTATGTTTGGAGGTTGTGGTTGCTTGGGTGTCTGCTTTGGAGGCCTCTGTTGGTGTGGTGTGTTTGTAATTAGGGCCTCCGGGAATGTTTTTCTGTGTTTATGTCTTTGGTTTGCAGTTGTGATAGGTCTATGTGGGACTGGGTTTGTGGTGTGTGTGGTTACCTTCTCCTCCTGACTAGTTTTGACAGTACTGAGTTGAGGGAGCTCAGCCTCTGGTTTGGATAAATGGTTGCATCTCTCACATATATTTGTATTTCTTGGGGGAGTTGAGGGTTGTCTGTGTACTTGGGGCAGGTGTAACATTGCCTCAAGATTCACAGATTCAACTTGTTGTAGCTGGCCTTAGTGGATTGTATGTGTGGATATATTTTATTGCCATACTACTGATCAGTGATTACTTCCCTTTTTATGTTTGCTCTATCATGTAGTAGCTTCCTCATTCTCTTGCATGGTTTGGCAATGGCTGTAGTCCACCATGCCAGATGCCTGCGTGTATGGCATTGTGTCTTGTTTTAATTTAGGATTACATAATCCAAGCATTCCTGGCAGTGTTCATGGAATGCCTGTATAACAGGTTCTGAGGTGTGGCCCATATTTTGCACCTGCACAGGGCCTTTAATGGATTCCACTTCAGTTTGGAGGAGTGCAACTTTTGCTTTACACATGTTTTTCACTGTGGTTTTCTGGCCAGGGACTGTGGTCAGGATGTGTATATCCAGTGTGATTACTCTATGGCCTGGTCTTACCAGTGAGGGATACACTTCTCATCTTGCCATCCAGTACCCATGTTGCTGATTATCACATCCAGTATGCTTACCCCTCTTGTGGGAGTGGTACGTTGTTCCTGGGCATTTTGGTTTATGGATCCTAGGAACTTTTGTCCTACAGTGTTGGAGCTAGTATAATGCTCCCAGTGTATGTCTGGGTATTTTCAGTCACCCAATATAATGTGGTTTGGAGGACTTGATATATTCATGTATTCCAACATAGGCCAGGTGCAGTTCCTGGTGTTGAGATGGTAGTCTGCAGCAGGCTATAAACTGGGAGGCAGTTTTAGCCACTGTTACTTGACCATGGCTAGTCCATGTTGCTTCTTCTTGTGGTACCAACATGGGGGTGTGGTTATCCTTGACAATTATTGCTAGCACCCTCCTTTTGTAGCTTGTTCCATGTTTTGAGGCTGTACAGCACAGTATGAGGTGTAACCTGGTAGTGTTAGGGTGCTGTTGTGAGCCTTGACCCAGTTTTCTGTTACAGCACAGATATTAACATTCTCCATACTGGGTGAGTTTAGACTGCATGCATCTTGCTGTTTAGACTTCTGGCATTGGGTAGCATTACATCTAGGTTCTTATCCCTTGTGATACCTATGGAGGTGGGTTTGTGTTTTGAGCCTTACCTATTCAGGGCACGCTGTGGGTAACAACAGCCTTTTCCAGTATCCATACAGCCTGCACTGATAGGTGCATGCCAGCCCTAGCAGGTGGAGCATCATGTCATGCTCAGCATGTCATCCCAGGCTGGCACACATTGGATCCCCTTTGACTAACTGCAATACTTCAGCCAATTATTGCAATTGATCATCTCATTGTCATATTGTGGCATCATGCTTGGTGAGGGTAGGATGTTAGTCAGGGTCCTCAAGTGTGCATATACTACATGGTGTTACATTGCTTAACACATGGCATTCATGCCTCAGGTGGTGCTGCAGGGCTGCCTCTGTCGGATGCACATACTACACTCCCTGTACATGTTTGAGAGCAGGTTATGTCATTTTAGGCATCTCTGTTATTATATGAGTGAGTCAGAGAGGGGTATCATTCCCAGGGTTCCTACTGAGCCAGTGTATGTGCTATGCGTTGCCTCTTTGCCAAGGCCAGGGCATACTGGGCACGCCTCCTTCTGCCTACTGGGGCAAGCTCAGGTTGTTCCTCCTCCTAGTCACTCTATGCCTGTGATGGCCTTGGCAATGGTGGGGGGCTGTTTGGCCCGGCCCTATGCTGGTCCTGCTGTAGCTGTTTTCGCAAGATCATATTATGTAGCATAGCACATACCATGACAATTTGGGTACATGTAGTTGGTGAGTACTGCAAGGCTCCACCAGATGTGTCCAGACACCGGAACCATGACTTGAGCAGCCCAAACACATGCTCTATTACAGTACGTGTTTGTGCGTGTGCCTCATTATGGCGTTCCTGTTCAGGTGTGTGTGCATTTCTGATGGGTGTCATCAGCCACGGCCCCAGTCCATAACCTGCATCCCCCACTAGGTGTCCATGTGGGATGTCCCCATTGGCAAATGTCTGGTACAGCTGCGTCAAATGCCAGATATGGGAATCATGGTAGCTCCCAGGGCAGCCAGCACACACATTCATTATTATGCCCTGGGCATCACAAATGACCTGGCAGTTGAACAATGAAAACAAAAAAACAGGTCATCTCTCCAAGATATAAATAATCAATACGTTCCAATAAGATCCATAAAAGATTCTTTATTGACTTAAAAAAGAAAATGAGCACTTTCGCGTAGACACCTCTATGCTTCTTCAGATATAAAACAGTGAAAATCCATTTCATTTAAATACAAAAAGAGGTGGGAAATTAAACAATTAAAATGTCTATTATTCAATTACACCAACAATTGTCGTGCGACATTGTTAATATACTGTAGGACTATGTAACCATGATTCACATTTCAACCTAATCTAAATAAATAAATATCACTCTAAAATAACAAATTCAACCATCTAAAGGAACATTCATTTAAAATACTAAATGTATCTGTCCACTAAAATCTTAATAAGTTGTTGCATAGGAGACATTGTCATGAATAAAGTGTTCAGATCACTGTTTCGGAGATAAAGAAAAACAGCAGTAAAGCACTGTCAAA
Organism: Protopterus annectens; assembly: GCF_019279795.1. Lineage (NCBI taxonomy): Eukaryota > Metazoa > Chordata > Ceratodontiformes > Protopteridae > Protopterus > Protopterus annectens. The sequence goes on from NC_056726.1 coordinate 1,717,289,582, forward strand.
TATAACCATTTGCTGATTAACATGAAGGATGTACATTATTAATCATTGTTGAACAAAGGCATATCAAACTATGTGCCTAAAACATATCACTGGGTTTTGATGACAAGTTATGAAAAATATATATATATAGTATTCATTTCATCAGTAAGGTGAAGATACCAATCACAACTCAGTAAAATATACAGAGAGACCACAACGATTTTGCTTTAGGCCAAATTTTTGTTTGGCCTAGATCTAATAGTAATCAATCCATGGCTTATACCATGACCAATGATTTTCCTTCCAACCATATATCATCTAATGATGGTATTCAGACTGCTACTGCCCACACTTCATCCGTTGTAGCGAACAGTAGAGCACGACAAGAGACTTTGACAGAGCTACCCTTGACTAATGGTGTTGCCAATTCTGACTCTGTATTAGATACACCCCCACCAAACCAACAAGCATTAAATAGAAGCCAGGGGGATACCTCCCTTGGAGCCAGATCAAAACATTCCAGCCAGGACAGTGGGCATTTTTTACCCTATCCGATCATACAATCCCTGGCAAGGGGCCGTTCCAGCAGCCGGGGACCAAGAAAGAAAAAATACTCTGTAGAAAGGCAAGGTCCAACAAGGAAAATAAGAAACTGAATGATTTAATTTTTAATTTTTCTACATTTCACTTAACAGACTCTGACATCAGCCTGTTAAACAAAGGACTAAATTTTGTTCCTGCACAAACCAGTTATTTGAGTGAAACCTTGATTGATTTACGATTATTTTGTCGTTCAGTTTCTTTGAAATTACATTTTAAAGACAAAGTAGATTCAGACAACAGTAATAAGAAGTCACTCAACTTTAGAAGAAAGAGCAGTTATATGCCTACAATGCCTTCAAATGTTGAATGCTTTTTGAAAGTATGTGAAAATGATTTCTATTCATTTTATTCCAACAAATGTAATAGATACTTATTTTATAATCTTACCACTGAAGAATTTGATTCTTTGAAAAAATTGACACACATGGGATTTGACCATCAAACCAGTGGATAAGGGAGGGGGTGTGGTAGTTTTGAACACCTCTAATTATTTAGAAAATATGCTGACACTTCTTTCTGACGATAGTACCTATAGGGAGATAACACCGATTGAAGTAAATAAAATTATTGCAAATGTTAAGAATGACATCTACGACTTACTCATGTGTAGACAAATAAACAAAGAGACTTATGAATATTTTTGTATAGATTTTCCTGTTACACCCATTATAAAAGGATTACCTAAAATTCACAAAAATATTTCTCCCATCCCTATGAGGCCCATAGTCTCTGGTGAGAAATGGGCTACATCTACTATCTCTAACTTCATTGAGTACACACTGAGACATACCTCTCAACCTGGAAACAGCAAAAATCTGGACAAGGACCATGAAAAATAGGTACAAATCTGTACGCTGATTAACATATAATTTGCATACATAATTATGTAACCCCACCCACTCCAATGGAATTGTGGGATAAACAAACACAAACTGAACAGAACTAAAATATGGCATCAGAGCCCCCCTGCAGCCATTCCAATGTCTCATTACCTGGTTATTTTGCCCTATTTACCATAAACACTATAATGTGCATACTGTTTTACTTCTACAATGTTTATTTGGATTAATTTAAAATTTTTATTTTATATTTTATAGCATAAACACTATTCGACCTCTGCTAAACAAAGCAATACAGTCTCACAATGAAAATAGACTTGGCATTAGCTTCTCTGCCGAAACTTACATTCATTGAAACAGCATTGATACCCACATTCAAAGAAAATGCATCTGGCCAGTGTGGTGGATAAAGACTAGCTTTGGGGTGTTTTTAAATCATAGGCCCCCTTGCACACAAAATATACATGTTTGATACACCTTCCTGACAGTATTAAGTTATATTCCTCGTATAATGCAGCACACTTGTTACAGCGCATTTTAGAAGACAAATCACCTAATTCCACATTAAGGAGATATATAACTAATGAAGAGGTTGCTGCAAGCAAACAGCTTAATTCTTCTTTGTTTCATCTACAAATAAAGTGCCTTTTGCCCTTGAGATATAAATTGCATATGTTGCATAAAAAAAATGCTAAGCTAGTAATATTACAATGGGGAATGGATGGCAAACTGATAACAGATAATTACTAGGTATCTCTGCCAAAGAGGACATTTTCAAGGCTGCAAAGTACAACAGAATACAGTGTCAGCAATCTATCTACATGCTGTGGGAGTAGAACCCACAGCCTTCTATATCAAAAACAAGTATTCGGTCATACTACTGACAACACAAACACACCATAAGCAGCATTACACTTCTCTCCCCCTGAAGACCTATGCAGCATAAGAAATCTGTAAATAGACAAAATTTATTGGGAAGGGTATAAAAGCCCAAAACCAGGGACACAAACATTGCTTGTATGATCTTAGAAAAGTTGCTACTATAAAATGTTTTGTGTTACCAACCATGCATTTCCTGACAGACAGAAAGACAAACTTAAATGGCTATGATTATTTAGTGAATTCAGTTCTCACTGGATTTGCCAGAAAATAATAATTTTAAGAGGAACAGACCAAAAGTATGTATGAGCCAAACATTCCAGACAGACCATGAACAGACCTTATAAAATGCAGATAACACAGCTTGAACAGACCTTGCAGACTGCTTAATTGCAATTGGCTAATAATGGCTTGAACAGAGCGGACCTTACAAAGAATTGGCTAATGGCTTGAACAGACTGATCTTGCTTAAAATGTAAGGTGTAAAGTACACAACACTTTGGCCCAGCAGCAGATAGTTCTTTCGTGCTTAAAAATAAATGCAGATAAAAATCGGGCATTAAACACATCTCTTTACAATACTATACAATTGGCCAATCGCTTGAACCATTGAATGCACTTTCATAAACACAGTTCTTGGACTTGAATCACAGCAGATAAAAAATACACCCATTGGCCCAGCCCCCAGAAGCTTGCTTAAATTGCAAATAAAATACACAGTTCATTCGGCTCCAGCCTTAATTTCGCAGCAAAAATATTCTTGGTCTAACAGCACAGCTGACTTGAACAGCAGCCAGCATATAATATACACAGCTTAATTAAATTGTAAAATAATATGCTTGTTTGAACAGACAGCAGCAGATTAAGCAAGCTGTGTGTTGTGTATTAATTGTAAATTAAAATGCACACAGTTCTTACTTTCTCAGCAAAAAGTTCTCTAAATTCTCTCAGACAGCAAAAGCAGTTAAGATACACTTGCACAGCAGATAAAATAAAATCGGGCTGTCATACAAACAGTTCCCGCCCAGAACTGTGTGCATGAAAGTCCGATTTTATTTTATCGCTGTACTGGTTCCTGGACTTGCAGCACAGGCTAGCAGATAAAAAACACATACATTGGACCAACTCCAGCAGCTTAATTAAATTACAAATAAAATACAAAAATTACACAGTTCTTTTGGCCTCGGACTTAAATTCATAGCAAAACTATTCCTGCCCTGGACTAGTAGCACAGCTGACTTAAACACACACCCACAGACACACACACACGTGAGTACATAACTTCTTTTTTTGTGTCACAGTGTCTCATCATGGGAGAGCTTGTGCTGCAAAAATATACTTCAAATGTTTTATTTCACCATACAGATACCACTTGATGTTCAGAGAAATCTAGATAACAGCTGTGGAAAACACTGCCTAATTCATCATATTCACTAGCTTTGCATGCAGTTATTGAAACTTGTACTTGTCTAATGGCAGTGATGAAATCTTAGGTTTTACAATACAACTTCATATCTACTTCTGTAAAAATACAGAGTAATGTTATTTCATCAGCCTGCAGAAGACAGCAGAGCAGATCTGCTCTTGCAGAGATGAGTACATTTTTTGTAGTTTATTGAATGTGCACATTCCCTTGGGATAAATGCTTTGCATGTTTCCCTTTTACCTCAGTCTGACATACACTTGATTTACCAGTCTTCCATCACAACACAGTTTGTTAATTTGAATTCCATATCTATGTAGGCATAAAAGGTATCCAGTTTTTTAGATTGTGCAGGGCTTTCTTTACTTGGCAGGCAGCTCTCTTAATAACATTACCAACTCTTGTAACAGCGCGAATATAATCAATACTACTACTACACAAGAAATCATCGCTTCTGCAGCTGCTTAGGTTTACAAACGTCTAAAGAAACTGAGCTTTGCAGCCTTACCTTGTAAACAGATAGTCCAGAAATCATCGGCCCAGAAATCCTCTGTGTCTTTTCTTAAGAACTAGCTAGCCCTCTTGACACGCGCGCACACACACACACACACACACACACACACACACAAAACACTTTGTTTCCTTACCTGCTTCATCCGGTTCTTTCTTTCAGCCTGCAGCCCAAAGTCCATTCACGTTGGAAAAAAAATTGAAAAATAAAATAACTCCGTCAAGTCGCCAGCCCATTCGCAGCATGCAGTAGTTTTAAAAAGTAATAAGCCCATTCTCGGCAGCATTACTGCTGCTACTGTTTAATTTTCATTTCCCGCCTGCTCATAGCCAGCCGGAAATGATGACGAGAGCTCCTTGAGCTCAATTCCGACTGGCTGGTAGCGTTGACGGTGCTGACGTCATCGCGCACGTGGTGACGTCAGCTCCGACAGCGCGAAATTTCAAAACATAAAAAAAAGAAAGCAAAAAAATCGGAAATGAAGGGGTGCCACTCGGGAATCATGGCACCCCTTCATTTTGACCCCAAAACTCGGAAAAAAACGAGTAATTCGGGACGGTTGGGAGGTCTGTCAGTGCCTTTGGTAGATAAAATACCTTCTATTCTTAAAGACACTTACCAGCTTTTAGAATGTTTGACTAATTTACATCTTAATGTGAACACCAAAGATTATCTACTCATAACCCTAGATGTTAAAAATTTGTTTACATCGATCCCAAATGAATATGGGTTACAAGCGATAAGAGAATTACTTGTTGGTGACCCTGACTACAGCACTGACAAACAGATACTAGTTTGTCATTTGCTCGAATTAGTTCTATACAACAATGTATTTGCTTTTAATGATGTGTTATTTACAACAATGGGGGGTTGCCATGGGCACCCCCTGTGCCAACACTTATGCCAACTTAGCTGTTTTCTTTTGGGAAAAGAGTCGTCTTTTTATCACCAATGAATTTAAAATGATCAAACTCTATAAGAGATTTGTAGATGACATCCTTATTGTTTGGGAGGGCACCAAGACAGAATTTGAACTCTTTCTGGCATATTTAAACTCCACTACCATCTTTTTTAAGTTTACGATGGAGGTATCCAGTGTTTGCATTAACTTTTTGGATGTCTCCTTAACAATTACTGACTCTGGATTAATCATTCCCTCATTATATAGAAAATCAAGTTGGAAGAACACCCTCTTAAGCTATGACAGCATGCACCCTAGACACATATTTCCTGGGATAATCAAAAGTCAGTTTGTGAGACTATCTAGAATTAGTAAAGAATCCACCACACTTTTGATAGAAGCTGACCGGATGGAACAACTGTTTATAGATAGGGGTTATGATAGCAAGATAGTCAGGCACATCAAATTAGCAACATTAGGTAGGTCTGAATCCAATAATAGTATTGACAATATTCATAACAATGTTAAATCAGTAAGATCAGTGGGGAGATCTAGCCCAATGGAAGTACCTTTTATCATCAAGTACACTAGCGACATAACACTGTTAAAGAATGTGATCATCAAAAACTGGAACATTTTAACTATGGATCTCGCCACTAAAAAGATAGTAGGTGACACTCCTAGGTTTATGTTTAAAAACAGTGATAATTTGAAACAGATCCTTTGTAAGGATCGATTTCTGATCCACACTCCCAACTTCCACAAGAAAGACAGAGTAGGCACATATCCATGTGGTCACTGTAATAGGTGTGTATTTATAACCACCATACAAAACTATAAACATCCTACTATGAGTTTTGTTTTTTCCCCCAGGTTTTATGCAACCTGTGACTCAAAAAATGTGATTTATTTAGCCACATGTTTAAAATGTGATGCGTTTTACGTGGGTCTTACCACCAGGAGATTGAAAGACAGAATCTACAATCATATTTATGATATAAGGAAAGGCAATGAAGTTAATGCCCTTGCCAAGCATATCATGGATAACAGTAGTCATAGTTTTTGTTTTAGGGTCTTACAAATTGTGGTGGCAAGCGAGAGGGGTGGGGATAATATGAACCGCCTTGCTAATATTGAGCTCAGTTGGATACTAAGGTTGAGTGCCCATCTAGCTCCTGGAATAAATAGTTTCATTACAGTAAAACCAGTTTTGGAAAACAGGAGACCTTGATCTTTGTATTCCCATAGATGCAGGCAAGTTAGAGCAGTCGTGCGTCTATTAATATTTTACTGAGTTGTGATTGGTATCTTCACCTTACTGATGAAATGAATACTATATATATATATTTTTCATAACTTGTCATCAAAACCCAGTGATATGTTTTAGGCACATAGTTTGATATGCCTTTGTTCAACAATGATTAATAATGTACATCCTTCATGTTAATCGGCAAATGGTTATATCTGACAGTGCTTTACTGCTGTTTTTCTTTATCTCCGAAACAGTGATCTGAACACTTTATTCATGACGATGTCTCCTATGCAACAACTTATTAAGATTTTAGTGGACAGATACATTTAGTATTTGAAATGAATGTTCCTTTAGATGGTTGAATTTGTTATTTTAGAGTGATATTTATTTATTTAGATTAGGTTGAAATGTGAATCATGGTTACATAGTCCTACAGTATATTAACAATGTCGCACGACAATTGTTGGTGTAATTGAATAATAGACATTTTAATTGTTTAATTTCCTGCCTCATTTTGTATTTAAATGAAATGGATTTTCACAGGTGTCTATGCAAAAGCGCTCATTTTCTCTTTTAAGTCAATAAAGAATCTTTTATGGATCTTATTGGAACGTATTGATTATTTATATCGTGGAGAGACGACCTGTTTTTTGTTTTCATTGTTCATCCTTGTTTTGACGGGTGGTCTCTTTGGCAAACACAGCAGCAGTTCTTTGCATTTTTTATGACCTGGCAGTTGATGAAGGGGAAGCCCTTGCAGTTAATGTAGGCCCTACCCCGCTCACCGGCTGGTGCTTTGATGCGTATGTGCGTGCAGTCTATTGCACCCACTACCTCAGGGTATTCCACTATTTGCTGGAAGAGACACATATTGCTGGCCAATACCTCACGGGCATTGGGGAAATATACATGATCACCGACATGTGCTGACATGGCATCCAGGAACTGGTGCAGTACCCTGGAGGCTGATGCCTGTGATATCCCCATCATATCACCAGTTGGTCTCTGGAAGGTACCTGTTGCTAATATTCTTAGGCCAACACATACCTTGGTTTCCACTGGGATGGGTTCCCCTCTGTTGGTTCTGTGTGTGAGGCGTGGCCTGCACAGCTCAACAATTTTCTGCAGGAGGTCTCTGTCGACTCTATAGCACTCTACTATCTCCAGCTCATGTAACCAGTGATAGGTGACCCTGGGCCTGTACACTCTTCTCCGTCTCCTCACTGTGGGTTGTCTGGCACCATCTGCATTGTCACCACCCTCAGGAAGTCGCCTATGTCTCCTTATGACAGCTATGGCAGCCCCTAGCATTTCTGCTCTGAGTTCAGCTTTTTCAGTTTTCACTTCTAATAGCTTACTCCTGTCTTGCAGTGTCTCTTGGGAGAAACATCCTGCACTGCTGTTTGCAGAGTTTTAAGTGCTTGGCTGAGCTACTATTCTGCCTGTGTAATTGCCTGCTTTTAATTGTTTTCACCTGCTAGCTCCAGCAGTATTCCCTGCTAGCTTCCTACTAATTCTGTTGCTTCCTTTTTCCTTTCTGTTTCCTCAGGGGGGAGCAATGCGCATACCAGCAGAAACACGCTTACAGTGGCTTACACGCACGCACACATGCTTACATGGTTCAGAATCTGCTTATTCGGGTTAAAACGCGCGCACACCAGTGCAAACAGTCTTAGAAGTCTGCCAACACGCTCCCACATGCTTAGTCTGCCTTACACGCGCGCACACTGCCCTACTCGCACCTCATGGTGCACACACGTGTGCATGCACGCCCAGCAAGAAACTTTGGTGTAAGCAACAGTGTACACCTTCCATTTCTTGACTTTCCCATGCTTATCTTGTGGCACTTCTCTTTCCATGATATGTGTCTGACATCTGTCATGTAACACTGACCTCCAATGAACTGCATTTCTTTCTACCATTCCCCCCTGTGATGTCACCTATCTCCTACTCTATTCCTCCCCCTTATGTATCTTGTACACTACTCAGAATGTGCTCATTTGCTATGTGACAGTGGAATTCAGTATCCTAACACTCATTTACATCAGATTGCCTACTAATGCTTAGTTACATGTCTTAGACTCAGCTTCCCCCCTTAGCAACCACTAAACGGTGGCCATGTTGTTTCTGGTCTGCTTGTCTCTGCATTGTAAATCCATGTATTGCATAAAACCCACATTTGTGGGTTTATAACCTTCATTTTTATGTTTTATACAGCGCAACCCATTTGCGCGGGGCTGCGCTCCGTTTAAAAAAATTATTTATTTTTCATATTTGCATTGGGGTACCTTGCCAATGGCCACATATTTGGCCATTGGCATGCTGCCTGATACATATGCACCCTTAATTTGGAGCTGACATGGCTCCATTGTGATTTGTCAACTGAGTACATTTCTGCAGCTAAAACGGCTCTTACACGGGCTGCATTGGGCTTCGTGGATCGCTAATCTACCTCATTTGCATGCCTTTCAGCTGCAAGTGAGGTGATTAGCATATCCATGCCCACTCCGTGTAAGAGACGTTTTAGCTGGTCTCTTACATGGACTTTAGGGCTGTTCCTGGATCGCAAAGGCTGCATGGAGTCTTACACTACTCTTAGACTCTGTGCAAGCCTTCGTGAATCCTGCCCCATGTAAATGTTACAAAGAGGTCAAGTGACAGGGTGAAAAACTGTCTGGCAAACTTCCAGTGAGGACAATTTTTGCTGATGCTGATATTCCTGTTGAGAAATGCAGGATATGGTGGGAAAGGGGGAGAAGAAGAGCATATAGCCTGGGATGAGATAATTAAGAGGAAGGGTGTCCCGATATAGAGGTTTCTGCTGTCATGATGAATTTGCCTCTAATGATAAAGATATTGTATCATGAAATCTAAAAGCTAAGAAGCACATTAAGGGGTGAAAAATGTTAATAAAAGTGTTGATGTACCACCATGGCTAAACTGTAAGGGGTGAATAATTTAATTGCTCATCTCAGTAATCTTACTGTGTTGGACTTACATATGACTCATTTTGAGCCTTATTTTATATTAACCTAGTACAAGTACTGTTATTTTATTTGGTATTGGGAGGGTTATATTGCATTATACTGTTTTCTTAGAGGAATTTTGGAAGTTGTAAGAGTTATTGTTGTTGTTGCTCAAAACAAGTATTAAATGGTTTTCTGTTTTCATTAAAAGTCATGGTTTAAACTCTAAGACAAAGAAAATAGATTTGTAGCATTGCCTAAAAACTTGTCTGCTAATAATAGGAATGTAAATTAGCTGAAACATTTTGTTACATCCTTTACATGGGGATTTTGCTACAACCAGTACCTGATATTATGGTTGCTCTGAATTTAAAGGGGTTACAGCACAAACATTTCTTGTCTGTCCAAAATTGATATGAAATTAAAATCCAGGTGATGGGAAAAACTGCTTTGGTTAAGATGTTTGTTCACTTAGTATTATGCTATCTTTACAGGCTTATCCCTTGTCTGCACAAACATGAAGATACTTACTGTATTATCATATGTTTTCTGGAACAACCATAATAGAAGGGTTACGGCTTGGATGTCGAAATCCCCAACCTGTGTTTTAGGCCCTGGCATACCAGACTGCTGACCTTACAGGACTGCCTTTTATTTGGTTCCGTTACTTGCATATAATAGGCACTGCGGTGGTGGTGCTGTGGTAGCGTTGTCAGTTCACAGTAAGATGCTGTCCGGTTCAATTCTCAGCTAGAGCGTCTTCTGCGTGGAGACATGCATGAATGGGCATACCTTCATTGAAGGCTGTGCGTCAGGGCTGGTAATTCGGCACGTAACAATCTACTGCCAATCATTAGCAGACCGGTGGTCAGCTGTGGCGACCCCTAACTGGGAAAAGTCGAAAAACACAACTTACATATAATAGGCAAAACCATCCAATGCTGGCTAAAATTAAATTGTCTCGTCTGTGGTGTCATGTCCCTTTAGCAATAGTGTAGTATGGGTCTAGAATCCCTCACAAAGTGAAAGGGTGGCACCACAATAGTAAAACATGGCAAGTCTTGTATAGTACACCGTAATCTTTTTTGGAACAAGTGTTGCTGAACTTCTTGCCAGCGCCCCCTGGTTGTTGTCTATTGGTTCTACATTGCCTACTGTGTTTTGGATCTTAGTGCAGATAGCAAATGGTAAGAAAACCTTTGCTTCTTTCAGCTATCTACCAGAGAAATGGGAGTTAGCATTAAAGGCCTGCTGCAGGTATTTAATGATTAGATATTCTATTGTGAGATCTGCAAAGGCTGGGGATGGGAGGGAAATGCTTCTGAGATTTCCCAGTTGCATATCAGAACATTGATGTTAAAGTTAAAGAGAGAAAATAGTAAGTTGCTAGAGCTTTTTAAAGTCTGTATAGGAGGGATTCATTATGCCAAAAAACAGAACAATTTGAAACTTGATAGTTGGGTCTCATGGGACTCCATATGTATATAAAAAATCTGTGTTATTTTAGCTTTGTGGTTAGTGGGTGTCTGCAATAAACACTGAGAAACAGTTGAGTGAATGAAAAATATGCCCTAGCTATGGGGATGAAAAGTTAGATTTTATACATAATGTCTGGGCTTACCCCCAAGGCAGGAAGCTGTGGCTAGAATTTAGTGCGTATATAGAAAGGGCAATAGGTTGTTCAAACATAAAAGAGCAAAGCTTTTTTGACCTCTATCATGCCTAAAGTATTTTGTTTTAGGTCAAACCTTTAGCGCATGGTTAATTCAACATATTGCTTCAGTAAGGGTGTGCACTGCATCAGAAATCCCAGAACCCAACTCGGCTCTCATTTGATAAACTCTGAAAGGGGCTCAGTGCTGCTAAGATGAGATATACTTCTTTAGACTACTTATAGATTGTGTGGTAGCCTGATGGATGAACTTTTTCATCATCATCATCATCATCATCATCATCATCACCACCAATAGTCCTCCTTTTCTAATTTTCAACATGGTGCCAGGGTGTCATGTCAACTGTCACAATCTTTCTTTATTCAGTGATACCTTTTTCTACAGTCATGCCTGACTATTGCAGGTCTTCTCTCACACAATCCATCCATCTGTTTGCTGGGTGTTCTCCTTTCTCTTTGTCTTCTAACAGTCTGTCCCAGATCTTCATCATCAGAATGTCTTCTGCTTTCCTGCACATGTGCATGAACCATCATAATCTGTTCTGTTTGACCTTCTCTGCAATTGGAGCTTCCTGGATTTCTCAGCTGATGTCCTCATTTCTTTATCTATCCCACAGTGTGCATCCTACTACCTATCTCAGGTACTTCATTTCTATCACCTCTAGCTTCCTCAGCTGCTCTGCTTTTACTGCCCAGGTGTTTGTATCATACAGTAGTTCTGGTTACACCACTCTGTAGTACACCTTACTTTTCAGCTTCTTTGGTATTCGTATATCATATACCACCCAGGACACCCATTGTCAGTTGGCTGCAGCCCCTTTGATTCTAGCTGTGACCACCTCATTCAGACTTCCCTTCTGTTCAACCATCCCATCCAGGTAATTGAAGCTGTTGCAGCCCTTCTAATTCTAGCTGTGACCTCCTCATTCAGACTTCCCTTCTCTTCAACCATTCCTTCCAGGTACTTGAAGCTGTTAACTTGTTCCACTGTTTTCCCTTCAAACTCAGATCTCCTCTTCTGATTTCCCGCATGTGTTATTATTGATTCTGTCTTATCCGTACTCAGTTTCATTCTGCGTGTCTTCAGTTTTACATTCTGTTCCCCCATCCTTTTTGAGGGAATGCTACTGAGGCTGCATGATTGTTATGGGTAAAGAACCTATACCCAAGTTACATTTTTTTTTCATGCTACCAACATCAGCAGACACCTTAGTTTACATATGGTTGTGTGTACTTGTGGAGATTAACCAATGCATCTTTTATTTAGTGCTTTTTGTGTAAACTCATGGTTGAATCATTTTGAAAAGAATGTTAAAGGACTTTTATTTAAAATAATTGCTTGTTTTTATTGATGACAGTGGCAGATTATAATAGGGTGAAATGAGCAGTTGCCAAGGGCTCACAGTTATAGGGGGACCCATGACCAGCCAACACAACAATAAGTGCAATACTGCAGAATAAATTAAAAAAAAGCATGGTTCAAAGCTGCAGAGAGCACCCCAGCCATGCAAGGTTACAACGCCTTCCACGCATTCAGACCCCAAAACAAGTGTGAAAGAACCAAAGGCGGAGGTGTATCCATCTTCATTAAAGCCAAATACACCTTGCAACTGGTTAAACAATATGATCTTTTAAGCTACTCCAGGTCCAACTAACTATAGGTAAAGCACCCTGCCACATCACTGCATGCTACAAGTCCCACACCATGAGCCAAGAGAAGCACACCACCTACCTGGACTTACTAGAGTCACTCACTATACATCCAAACACTTTGGTCATGGGAGATTTCAGCTATCCTTCCATTGATTGGGCAACATACATGAGCACAAACATGCTTGCCCTGATGTTCCGGGACTTTGTCAGTACAAATGCCCTGGAACAGCTAGTCTGCACCCACATAAGGGGCTCAAATTTCCTAGACTTAGTACTCATCAACATGGGGGAGGTAAATGCACTATCACCTGTGTGTTGCCCTCCCTGGTAAGGTCAGACAATAAATCTGTCGCATTTGAAGTAGCAGTCAGACCTGACATCCCCACAGAAAAAAAATTCTCCAAAATAAACTTGCGCCTACTCTGTGATGGTACAAACAGTTTCAAACCCCCTGATAACACAGCCAACAATGACTCCAATGCAGAGGAGTACACAAATGCCCTGTATAACTATCTAACCAACTGTATAGACACAGCTGTACTTGACCAGATCAAAATCAGGTCCTCCTGAAAAGAAACTGGCCACCCTGATGAACTTCAAGTATAAATAGGTTATATAACAAAAGGAAGAAATTGATGTCTAAGAACAAGAGGGAACTTACTCAGCAGAGGAAGAATATACTCCATAGCATGAACAAGCAAATCAGATATCTTGTAAAGTCCTCTAAAGCTAATTATGAAGCTAAATTAACATCCCTAGCAAAGGATAATCATAATGTATTCTTTAGGTACACCTGAAATATAAAAGAGAACACCCAGCTATCTGCAGACCTTATAGTGGATGGTACCTCTCATACTGAACCTGAAGAAAGTGGCAACCTGCTAGCTGACAGATTTGGTACAAACTTTACCCATTTGTCCCCACCAACTATATTTCAAAGCATACCTGACACTGATCCTCTACCTAGAATCTCCAAATGGCAGATCATATCCATGTTCTCCAAGGCCAAAAATATAGCCTCTATCAAACCAGATAACATCCCAGGCTGCTTACTAGCAATCTAAAATAAGACCTAGCAGAACCACTTGGCAGTCTCGTTAACCTCAACCTGAGCAGTGGCTTTGCTCCAACAGAGAGGAGAACAGTAGCAGTATTCCCCTTGCACAAAGGGAGTCCATCAACTGACCCTGGGAACTATAGACCCATAAGCCTAACCAGCCTTATCTGCAAGGCCACGGAAAGTATCATGATGGCCCTTATCAACAAGGACACAGGGGACCTTCAGACTCTTGATCTGACCCAGTTTGGCTTTGTTAAGGGTAGGCCATGCTTATTAAACCTAGTAGACTTCTTTAAGAATGTCACCAAAGCCCTGGATGAAGGCAAAACAGCCAAAGCTCTGGCTTATCTTGACTTAGCCAAGGCTTTGACACAATCCTCCACTCAGGTATCATTGAGAAACTCTCCCAGCTGGGGATTACCCCATACATCACTAGATGGGTAGTCCACTGGCTCACCGACCAAATACATCCTGTCAAAGTTGGGGATTCCACCTCTACCAATAGACCAGATACCAGTAGTGTACCACAAGCATCTGTGCTAGGCCCTCTACTGCTTGGAATCTATTTCTTGGAAGATAAGACAAAGGTAGATCATCTGTGGCTTATCAAGTTCACTGATGATTGCAAACTGAGAGCAAGCACTGAGTCCCCAAATTATGTTAACGCATTACAAAAGGGAGTAGCACAGACAAATAATTGGTGCCAAAGCCATGGACTAAACTAAATGCAAAAAGTGCATTATTATCCCTTTGGCAAAGAGGAAGTCCCTGCAAATTACAATACTGACAGCACTTCCCTAAGTTCAAACCTAGTTGTGCGAGATTTGAAACACAGGTTCATATCAATCTAAACTTTGATCACCATAGGTCCAAAGTGGTAAGGAAAGCCTTCTATGTTGCCCTTCTCATAAGTAAGGTCATCGCATCCAAAACTGAGGATGTTATAACTCCTCTGTACTTAACCATCATTGGACCACTAATAGACTACAATGCTTCATTTTGCATGTACCTCACCTGATACCTGCAGCAGCTGGAGACACCACAAAAGTTTCTCACCAAAAAAATTCAGGGCCTCCAAAACATGACCTACATGTAAAGACTGAAAGCCCTGTCACTGTACTCTGTATCCTACAGGCTGCTGAGAGGCAACTTGTGGCTGGCCTACACAGCAGTCTCTGGCCTCACCCTAATGGAAATGCTGCATATCCTCAAATCAAATGAGACAAGAGTCACTTGCTCCAGGGATTTCAACCTAGCTTGTGACATTAACAGAACATACTGGACAGACAGATATGTCTCCCAGAGATTGATGGTCTTCTGGAATAAACACCCAATTCATGTAAAGCAAAGTTCCTCAATGACCCTATTCAAGTGTAACCTAGACAATTGGATGGGAGACTGTAAATTCACCATGGGAGTGGCACCCATATCCCTCATGGACATGGGCAGTCATTGCTGATCATAAACTCACTCTAAAAATAATGACCATCTAACCAAGGTCATTTAGGGTAAACAGGTATAACATGGCTAGGCTTGTAAAGGCCCTAGGACCATTAGCCTAGTAACCTCTTATATGCCTATAAAATATGTACATACTTACAACAGAAAAGTAAATTTTATATGATTGCCACTCACCTCTTACTGTGCCCAGCACCAGGGTCAGCTGGTGACTTCAAATTAAAGGGTGACTGCAGGAATCTCCTGAATGGCATGGGATCAACTAGAATGGGGTGTGGTTAACTTCACTGGGTGGTGTTATGATACAGTGGGATCAATGCTGAGCATGCTTACCATTTTACATAAAATAACTGCTCAATCACTATTGCACATGCTGAATAGTGTAATAAATACTAGACTAAATCACATTTCAAAGCTAATGGGGTGTTTAGGTTATGCTATAACAGCACAAAACCTAAACATCACTAAACAGTAAAAAGTGGTTGAGCTTGACTACATGAAACTATTATGAGTACATATAGTGTAGCAAACATACTTACTTACTGTATCAAGTAATCTGCATTTTGTACAATGCCAAGTGAAAAGTAAGGAGATTTGCAAATCCCATTGTATCATCTTAATTTATTATTCACAATTCAAGGTCACTCCAATGCCTAATGTGCCAGTGGTTCTGAGAGACACTGACTCACGCTTGTATGACAGTTGACTTTACCAAAATGAGCATTAATCTTGTAAAGCCAGAATCACAATAGTAAACAGCAGGGCGAGTCAACTCATCTCATTCACAAACAGCCCCCCTCTACATTGCCAAACAAAAGTATCTGCTATCACCCTGCCAAGATTAAATTAACATACTTGCATTAATTTAATTTAGTTGACACAAACATTAGTGACAACTTGTATGCAAGCTTGCCTTGCACAAATGGACATTTAATTTTATTTATTTTACTTTTGTTTACCCAGGTTTGTCCAACTGTCTTTAGTCAAAAACCCTTTTCAGCATATGTCCAGGGAGAAAAGCTTTAACATTACAAACACTTTTAAACATTCATTATATACCTGAACAGATATGAAACAACATGTATTAAGAATGACTCATACATTTGATAATTAGATTACATTCATTTGAAACTACAAACAACTATTACAGTCTTACAAGGCCAGATTTACAACAGTAAAAAGGAAGGCCAGTTGCTTCATTCACACATACCTCCAAATCCCTTTTGCCCACCCCACCCTACCCACAGCATCTGATTTAATCTTGGAAAGTTAAAAGGCACCACTGTTATTAATATATGTATTTTTTCACATAAACTATAGTAAGAGTTCAGAGCTTGTGGTCAATCTTACTTCACTCAAATGTACATTACTCTTGCAAAGCAAGTTAGAAGTTCAACCGTAAGGCCAGTCTTTTCATTCACACGTAGTAGGCATAGTCCCCAGCCTGATTGCCTACCCACAATATCTGCTTAGAGCCTACAAGGTTTAAAATAATGAAAAGAGAAGACAATGGTTACACTACTGTATTTCTTTCACATGACATAGTCAACAGCGTGCAGGTGATCTTACGTCAGTTCACTCATACACACTTTAGTTATGCAAGGCAAGAATTTCAACAACAAAACATCCACACATCATCCTAATCTATCTTGATTGACCCTGCAAAAAGATTAGGTTAAAAAAAAATTCATCCACAAGTAGCTCCCAGAACACACTGCATGCCAGTATCTGTTTGACCCCTGTCAGGATATTTTATTAGAAAAGAAGACATCCACAGTCAAGCATCCTCCAGAGTATATTGCTTCTTTAGTATCTGGTCGACCCTGCCAGGATATTATATTTAAAAAAAATCAACAGCCCGTAAAACACATTGCCTCTCAGTCAGTAGTATCTAGGTACCCTACTAGAATATTATATTTAAAAAAATATCCACAACAGTCTTTGGTGCACCCTGTCTGGATATTATATAAAAAAATCCATCAACAGTCTTTAAAACACACTGTATCCTTAGTGTCTGGCTGACCCTGCCAGGATATTATAATAAAAAATCAACAGCCCTCAAAACACACTGCATTTTTAGTGTTTGGTTGATCCTGGCAGGATATTATATTTAAAAAAAAATCAACAGCCCCAAAACACACTGCATCCTTAGTGTTTGCTTGACCCTGGCAGGATATTATATTAAAAATCCATCAACAGTCCGTTAAACACATTGTTTCCTTATCTGATTCACCCTGCTAGGATATTATTTTTTAAAAAAAATCATCAACAGCCCCCAAAACACACTGCCTCTTCAGAATGTAGTTAACCCTGCCAGGATATTATATTACAAAAATATCAACAGTCTCCAAAACATACTATCTCCATAGCATCTGGTAAACCCTGTCATGATATTATATTAAAAAGCATCCATCAACAGCCCTCCAAACAGACTGCCAACCTACTAATATCTGGCTGAACCTAGCAGGAAAAAAATGCATAAAGTCAAGTTTATCTGGTTGACCCTGCCAGGAAAATAAGTACATAAGTTTCAACTAACTGCCTGTTAATAATTATGATCAAGTCAGTCAGTTCACAATTAAGTGCAAGCATTTTTTCACTCACCTTATTAAAAAAAATACATTTCCCTCTCAGCCAGATAACTGCACAGTACACTTAAAAAAAGGGAGACAACTTTAATGGTTTCCTTTATACACACTTACATCAGCAGCCACGTCACGTGTGCAGATTACATGACAGGCTGCTGACCCTAACAGTCCATTTTCTAACAATATTCCTGCATTTAAAACTGCAATGACTTCTGGGCATCTAACTCCTCGGGCCTCTACTGAAAATGGACATGTATCTAAAATAAATCTTCTTTGATGCTCTCCTGCTTTCTAATCCTTCAGAACAGTCCAGCCCAGCCACAAGAAAGAGGTTTTCATATTCAGGTGCACATAAATACAGCTCTGAGTTCCACAAATGGTCATGCTCACATTTTCACATTAGCAATCTGCTGCTAATGAAATTTAAGTAAAATGTTTTTTTTTTTTTTTTTTATCCTCCAAATGTAGGGAAAGCTGCAGCCATGTAGTAAAATGTCAAGAGCCACCCCTGCCCAGTACTCCTGTTGAGGTGTGTATGGTCCACCTAAGAAGTATAACATCCATGTGTTATTTTTGACAACATAGTACATTACCTTTCCCTGAAATAACATATAAGATTGTAGGATAACCAGTTTTAACAATAGCACTTGTGATGAGAAGTTAATAAGCTGTCTATCTGAGAAAGTAAATGCCTGCCAAATACCTATGCCAACAGTGAACCATAAGAAGTGCATACAGATAAAGGTTCCATTTTCTAATGCATTTGTATAATGTACTTTGCATCATGTAACACAATCTAGAATGTACTTGAAAAATACAATCATACCATGGCAAGATCAGAAGCCTTCTCTGCACTTAAATCAAAAGGAATCCAATCTTCTGTGTTTTTAAATACACAAGTATCCTCACCTTCAAATTTTCTAGCTACACAGTTACCTTTTTATAGTATAGATTCATGTATCTGAGCACAGTGAATATGCAAATGGGTTGTGAACTCATTTGAATAGCTGAATCCCAAACGTTTGACTTTATGTAGCAGGTGTAGATGTAGACACTACCTCAGTGTTAGTTGCTAATAGATTGCAACTGTGAATGATTAGTGGGAGGGAGAAGGAAGACACAACAGCAATTCAAACCACTTTAGATGCAGTGGGTGTGCCACCCAGGATACACTTAGAAAGTGTAGAAGTAACTTTAGCAAGCTTTTAAATGGAAGTGAACAGCACACATTTCTCATTTTTGCTCACTAATAGCCAAACTCTTCCCTTTGCTGAAAACTGTTTTTCACTGTCATATCATTTTATCATAAATTTAAAGGACCACAATGGGACAAAAATTAAAAAGAAAACACTTGTTTTTTTTTTTTTTATATTTTCTTGAATTTCTACAAATTGCTAACATGTATTCATCAGAAAATAGTAGTCACTACTAATTTTCTTGTGTTTGTGACCCTCAATTACCTTCTGGGAGCAGACATCCTGATCAGAGCATGCTTTCTTCTTCTTCCCATAGTTCAACAGTTGTTGAGATTATAATGCATTGCTGAGTGGAGGCAAGCTTCTCTTGAATGCACATTAACATGGTTAGGAATCCTCATTAAGAGGAATACTAGAATTGTTGATAAATTGCAGGGGGAGATCACTGAGTTACAGAATAAATTAATTTCAGATGTCTCCTACCAAAAATATCAAAAGTTTTTTGATGAAGTTAACATTAATGTGCAAAGAGTGGAACAAAGTATTTTGTAGCATAAGAAAAAGAAACTAATCAGCAACATCAGGGGTTTTGAGAATAATATGGTTCATTCCTGGCAACATAGGGGACGTTCATACAAGCAGAAATTTGGAAGGCGCACATTAATAAAATCCCAGTCCAGGTTAGGCAGAGTCCCTCATTGACTCTCTTCAAGAGGAATCTTGATGAGTGGATGGGAGATCATAGGTTTACCCCGGGTATCACTTCTGTGTCACTGTTAGACAGAGGCACAGTATACTAACCTCGAGAAAGGGCATAGCAAAATTAATTTAAAATGGGTGGTGAAAGCCAAACACATTCTGGCTAAGCTTATAAATGCCCTAGAGCAGATAGCCTAGTATGAACCTATGAACCTATGAAGGTCTCTTGTGATTCATCACTTTCATCTGGGGAGGCCAGTATCAGTAGAAAAAGGTTCTCTTTTGAGGAGATGAGTTCCGAAGATTTGTCTGAATAACCAAAAAAGATACCGAAGGGTCAGCAGTCCTCCCAGCAGGTGCAAACATGGCCCAAAAGAATATGGGGGAAGCAAAATTACACCACCAGCAACCAGAAGTAAGACTTAATATTGATTTTGCAAAGCAGATTGAATTTTAATTACACCACCAGCAACCAGAAGTAAGACTTAATATTGATTTTGCAAAGCAGGCTGAATATTTAGTAACTGAACTTGAAAATGTATTTTTGCATGATGTTAATTGTGTAAGCTCACATCAGGAGTTGAAAATCATTAATCTGTCTGGTCTGAATATTTCTACACATGCTGAGAATGTACTTTTAAGAGGGGCTAAGTTTATTCCCACTAGAGTCCCGTCTTTGACTGATATCATTCTAGATGTTAAAACGTTCTGCTGTAAATTGAATTTGAAGGATTTTTTCATGAGTGATATAGCTCACAAGCAAATAATATTCATAGCATGGCACTGGTTAATGATGATGATTTGTTACATTTAAGCATACATGAAACTGAAATATTTTTTCAATGTCTTGAAGATGATGCTGTTTTAAATGCTGAAGAATGTGATGATGGCATTGTTGAATTAAATGAAACCATGGAGGGTTTTATCACAGGTTATGGACGACTAGCTTTACTTAATTTATCTTCTGATTACATGTTCATGCCTCCTAGACATACTAATGCTATTAATGTTTTTGAGAACACAGTGTGTTAAATGGTTGAGCGGAGCTTTGGGCCCTTCCTAAGACAATTTAATTCTTATAATCTTAGTAAAGATGAATGGTTAGCATTACAGAAGTTGCGTTCTAATTTGGACAAGACTGTTTTTAAACCTGCCAATAAGGGGGTCAATTGGCTAGTGATGGACAGAATATAGTATTATAAAATGATTTATCAGATTCTGTTTGAAGAAGATCATTATAGTAAACTGCTGAATAATCCTGTTAAAGTTTTCACTAAGAAATTATGTGACATTTTGGAATGTGGGGAGAGGTTGGGTTTCCTAAAACCTAAGGATGTTAAAAAGTTAATTATTGAAGAGCCTAGGGACCCTCATTTGTATGCCATCCACAAAGTTCATAAGAGTTTAACAACCCCACCCCCAGTAAACCTATCATTTCTGGTATAGGTTCCTATTTAGAACATGTTAACCTCTTTTTGGAGTTGCATCTTAAAAAATATTTGACCATGATTCCTTCTCATATCAAGAACACCAATGAGTTCTGCATGGATTTGCATAATTTAGAGTGAAAGCAAGACTACTTTTGGGCAATAGTGGATGTAAATGCTTTGTACACCAACATAGAAAAAAGATAGTGTATGGAAGCTGTAGCCAAAGCCCTGGGAGAGGGACCCTGGTCGTCCTTTCTGTTGGCTGTTTTAGAGTTCTGCTTGACTCATAATTATTTTAGGTGGAAGGATGATTTCTATCTGCAAAAGAAGGGCACAGCTATGGGGCAGCTTTTGCCCTCTCATGTGCCATAATATACATGGGAGATTTTGAGAGGCAGTTCATGATGCTGAATAAATATTTTTTGAACAATGTTATATATTACAAAAGATACATTGATGACTTGATTTTTATTTGTAAGGGTGAACAAGATAAATTTCTGGGGTTCATGCAACTGGTTAATTATAATCCCCATGGTTTAAAGCTCACTTGGAGCATCAGGGTACACAGCATTTCATTTCTAGATGTTGAATTTTATGTTAATGGTAGGCAAAGAATTCAGCATAAACCTTTTAGGAAGCCAACTGCTGTCAACAGTTTTTTACATGTGGACAGCATGCACCCTCCCCATTTAATAGAATCCTTGCCATATGGGGAATTCAGAAGAATTTTTAATAACAATTCTGAAGTGGAACGTAGGGACATGGATTTGGATGAGGTCCATGAACGCTTGCATGTTCGAGAATATGCAGATCATATTTTATGTAGGTCCAGACAGAGGGTACAGAGAGGGGGCCACTGTAAAGTTGAGGGCATTTTGAATCACATGGAAACTGATGAACATTTTGAAAAGTTGTTTTTTGTCATGAGATATTCCAAATTTTCTCCTTTATTGGAGAAAATTGTTGAACAGGTTTGGAATGTCATTTCTTTTTTTTTTTTTCAAAACAGGTTTATTGTTTTAACATATAAGAGAAATATCATAACAATTTTATACAAGTAATTAAAAATAGGTATTATTATAATATTCAACAAAACAACTAAAGTATTTACAAAGACATCCACTACAATCAGATCAATTAATTAAACTAAAATACCATGCTATTGAAATTAAATTTTTTTAACAAATTTTGTAAATTATCCCATACAATAAAATAAGATGTTTTTCTGTTTGTTCTAGTCCTAATTGTGTTTATTTCCATATGGCACACTATATTCATAACATTTTAAAATTCATTGAATGAAGGAGGTGTATCTGAAATCCAATTTCTAGTTATTATTTTCCTAGCCACTGCTAGAATAGACCATAACAAGGGAAGCTTAACCTTTTTAACACTTTGAGGTACAGGTGTGTTGAATAATATAAGAGATTTAGAAATAATGAAATTATCTGTAAAAAGAGCCTGCAAAAATTCATTAATTGACTTCCAGTATTCTTTCAATTTTATACAGTCATAAAACATATGAGCCCAGTCAGCATTAATTTCTACATTACATCTCTTACATAGATTATCTTTATTATTTATTTTATTCATCATCAAAGGTGTATAAAAAGATCTATGTAAAAATTTCCATGTATAAAGTCTCCAGACAATGGAAGATGTAGTTCTATAGGCAGATTCCAATATATATTGTTTATCTTGTTGATTTGGTGGGTCCCCATTAATAGAAGTGAAATAATTCCAGTATGAATCTACACTGTAAAAAGTTTCTTGTCTGATAACTTTATGTATGTATGAAAGTTTACCTTTATCAGAAACTTTATGTTGTAAATTTAATATCAAGTAATCAATCAGTGTTGGAATAGATTCTTTAACAGTTATAGACATTAAATCTATTATATTAATGAGATGTTGTCTAAAGGTCTGAACCTCTAACCAGCAAGTTTCTCTTAGATCAAATTCTTGTTTTAAGAAATCTAGATTTTTAACTTTATTATCAGATATCAACTGATACCAGTACTTTAGATCATTATCTATAGCTAAATGAGTTCCTTCAGAAGTAGATGACAAAAGCATACCCTGAGTATACATTATAGGAAATACAATAAAATTCCATTCCCTATACTTAGGGTGCATGAATATAAAGTTACGATAACTAATAATAATATTTAATGGGTAACAAACCATATGTTTAGGTGTAATAGGTGAAGTACAAAATTCCTTTAGTAACCATAACATGGAGTTATTTACAATCATATTTTTATGTGTTAAAAAGATTTTCATGAAGTGTATACTAATTAGCTCCCAATAATCTTTCCATTTTGTGACATATGACTGATCTATTAATAAAGTAATAACTTTTACAATAGAAGAGATAGTATATAAATTAAAGTCTGGAAAAGAAATACCCCCTTGAGACCAGCTATTAGTATGTTTCTTTAATGCAATCCTAGGGCTATTAGGTGCCCATCAGAAATTTAACATTAGTGTGTTCAGTTTCTTGATAATTATTTTTGTTGGTGGAAGTATTATTGATTGTATTAAGAATAAAATCTTGAGGAATATTATCATTTTAATAATTGTAAGTCTCTCCTCCATAGTAAAAAACATATTATTCCAGGTATTAAAAAGATTTTGTATATTAAGAAAACAGGTATTATAATTATTATATGTAATAGATTTAATATCTTTAGATAGTATTATACCTAAATAAGTTATCTGACCTGAATTGGGTACATATTTAGTAAAATCACTAATGAGAATATTATTTTGTGCATATATAGGTAGTATTTTAGTTTTTTCTTCATTGAATATTAAACCAGAAATACTTTTAAAATTCATCATGTTATCAAATAGAGACTGTATAGAAGAATTAGATCCTGCTGATGTAATTAGAACATCATCTGCAAAAAGTTGAATTTTGGATGTTGTATTTTCATCTATTTCAAAACCCTCTATGTCAGTACTGTTTCTGACCAAATTAGCCCAAGGCTCCATTACTAAAGTGAATAATAGTGGAGAAAGTGGACATCCTTGTTTTGTACCTTTAAGAATGGGTAGTTTTGTGAAACATATGTTCCTACCTTAATATAAGCCAACGTTCCTTTGTATAAATGTTCAATTAGATTTACAAATGCATCCGAGAAGTTTGTGCACTTCATTAAGGTAAACAGATAGTCCCAACTTACTGAATCAAATGCTGAACTTATATCAAGACTAATAAGTGTTAAATCTTTCTTTTTCCTATTTGCAAAATCTATTAATGTTAAAGTTCTTCTTATATTATCAAAAGTATTTCTATTTACAATGAAGCCTGTCTGATCTATATCTATAATGCCGGAATGATTGTCTTCAATCTATCAGCAAAGATATTCATAAACATTTTATAATCAACATTAAGTAATGAGATGGGCCGATATGAAGAACATCTAGTTGGATCTTTATTAGGTTTTAAAATTGGCGAAATAAATGTATATTGCCAAGATGGGGGTTATTAACTCAGTTTGGGCCAAAATAAAAACCTTATGTATTAATGAATATGTATTTTTAGAAAGGATTTTATATATCTCTGGTATAATATCATCATTACCCGGTGCTTTGTTTGATTTAAGCTTATTTATTTGTGTAATAACTTCTGTATATGAAATACTCTTGTCCAATAGTTTAATCTGTTGTTTATTAAGCTTTTTATTCATATTTGTGGTTATAAACTCCTTTATTTTATCTTTAGGTTCCATGTTAATATTATTATGGTTAATTTTGTGAAAGTGATTTCTAAATTCATCTAGTATTTCTGGTATACTAGAAACATTCTTCTTTTCCTTAGAGAAAAGATTTCTTTGATATGGTTTTGTTTATTCAACCTTTTTGTTTTATTTTTAAGTCTAAGTAAGTATTTGGGGCTTATTGAATAAGACAAAAACTTGTATTTCTCTAAAGTTATTTTAACTTTATGAGTTAAAATTTCTTTGTATTTCTCATTTAGTTTGTTTATTTCTTCAATAACTTTCTTGTCCATAATATTTTCTTTATTATTATGTTTATAAGAGTCTAATTTACTTTGAATATCTAACAATTCCTTATCCCAAGATTTCCTTTTATTATTATACCATCTGATACTTTGTCCATATAGATATGATTTTAAGGCATCCCAAACATAAACAATGGAGACTTCAGGAGTGTTATTTATGTCAAAAAAAGTTTTACTTCTGAAAGTATATATTCTTTATAGTCTTTTAGTTGAGTTAAGCATGCTGGTATCCTTTTGATCTGAACATTATGAGTATTTTTTATCATGAATTCAAAAACAATTGAATTATGATCAGATATAGGACATGAAATGATTTTGGAATTAATTAAATCTGTTACCATCTGGTTAGAAATAAAGACCCTATCTATTTTTGAATAAGTTTTGTATCTGTTAGAAAAAAAAGGTGTATGGTAATGATTTTGAATCTATCTGATTATTAATATCACTCAAATGATAAGAATTAGCAAAATCCTTTAAATGTTTTGCATTAGATGTGATTCTTCTCTTTCCTATAGTGGTAGTATCACTTTCATGTAGTATACAATTAAAGTCACCAGCTAAAATAATATCTCCTATAGAGAATGATATGATCTTATCAAGATGATGTTTCACTGTATTAATATCAATTCCAGGTATCCAATATACATTAATTAAAGTGTAAGTCTTCCCATTAATTTGTATTGTAACCATACAAAACATTCCTTTGTCATCCTGATAAGACTTAATGGTTTTAGGAATGGGCATACTTTTATTCCATAAAATAGCCACTCCTCTTTTTCTGAGTGTGATCTGAACTAACCAATACTGTATATTTGTTTGTGGCTAGTTTATCAATATCTTTTTTCAAGAGATGAGTTTCTTGTAGGAAGACTAAGTTGGCCTTATGTAAATTAATGTATCTTATTAGGCTTGCCCTTTTACATGGATTATTCAATCCATTAATGTTTAAAGAAATTCCTTTTAAAGATGTCATTTGGCATTTTTAAAACTTAAGAATCTTATGATCAAAATAACAAATAACAAGATAAGTAATGTTACATCTCCTCCTTTAGGTGTACCTTTAAATATAGCTGTATTTATTGAATCTCTTATGGGATTTCGTATAGGATTCAATTTTGTTTGTAGTGACAATGAATGTACAAAATATATTGTGGATGTCAAAACTATATACAAATAACAATGAACAAGTGAAAATAATGTAAGGATTAAACCTTGCATCCAGCCTGAGTTGTAAACTCCAACTTAGAGTAGTATTTACCACGCAAGTTAACCCCCTACCCTAAGCAGCAGTATGTCAGCTACCACCTTATCAATTTAATACTAGTTATATTTAACTGAAGTTAACAGTTTTCAATTCAATTATCTAGCAAGACAAGACTACACATTTGGTAAAACAGCATCATATAAACTAAAATAAACCTTTTTTTTTTTTTTAAAAACTGTTCATACTACTATATACATCCATGTAATATAAAACACTTGTATGCAAATAGCATTCAAATAATCTTGATGTTAGAAATCAAGAGGAGAGAAAAATAAGTTCTATCATTTAAATCAAAAACTTTGGCTAATATGATTCAGACATTACATATATTAGGATGCATCTATTTTCTGTCATGTAAATACAGTTAACAGCTTCCAAAAAAAACCTTGAATTGCTTGTATATGAGCATTTACTCAAACTCATTATTGCCAATAGAATAAAATATTGTATTCATAGAAATTGTTATAAATCATACTTCATAGTTAGGCAGATTCTCAGAAACATTTATATACATATCTACATACACACACATACACACACACACACACACACACATATATATATATATATATATATATATATATATATATACATACATACACACATATACACATATACATACATATATATATATATATATATATATATATATATATATATATATATACACATGCATACACACACACATACACACACACACACACACACACACACACACACACACACACACACACACACACACACACACACACACACACACACACACACACACACACACACACACACACACATACACACACACACACACACACACACACATACACACACACACACACACATACATATATATATATATATCTGATCTCACTGAGTTGTATCTTTACTGAGCACCATCTTACATTGCTGTCCCTTCAATAAATCTGTCTGCTTTATACAAAATAATGCACAGCAAACACATTTTAGTAACCAGATTTTACAAACATGCTATACTACTGCTTTAAAATATATCACATGACAATTTCTTCCAGTATACAGTTATAAAATTATTTATGCTTGTCAATCAGATGAATTAAATGAGTTATAGTAATGTATATGTTTGGGACATAGGTTTTAACACATATTATTAATCTGCTATTCCTGTATCTGTGATGTGTCAGTGTGATATCTAGGTCAAAGGTGAGACTAGCTGCTTTCAGCTTCTCTGTGAGAATTCTGAGAGTTGAAGCTTTTGAAGTAGCTCATGGACACTGTGCATGAGACAGCCCACATCCCAGATTGTCTCTCTTAACATTTTGGTGGGAAACTTATTAAAAACTAGTGACATTCATTTAGCAGTGTAAATGCATCTAAACATGACAAAACCTTCACAATGCATTCTACAGGTTATTACAGACTCTATGTAAGTGAAATCAAGCCCAAAATTATTAATAAGTAACAAAACTCAACATTTTTGTCCCAACTCAACTCCTATGCAAATCTTATTATTTACTGTGTCTATATGATCAAAAGCATTTCTATATATTAATAAAGAAAAGAAAAGAGAGTAGAAAGTAAAAGGGTGTAAGGCAGAAATAAAAAAAAATGTAAGAGAAAGCTGTAAGAAGTATATACAATAGAATGTTACTTACTATTTATATTAATAGAGTTAAAAATAAAACATATTATTTACTATTATTTAGTTCTAATTATTATTGGTTAAAGCATGACAGATTATTTACAAACAAGCATAAGCAGTGTAATCAAGAAAGTATAATTAGGAATAGCATTTGAAGAACATATAAACTTTTAAAGGAAAAAAAAATGTATCAAATTACTGACCTTATTTTTCCTCTTCAGAAAGAGAAACAAGTTAAATCACAGCTTGCCATTAAATCTCCAGATATTTTGACTAGTTATGAAACAAAACATTTCTTTGCACACAGAGAATAACTTTGATTAAATCTTTTCAAAATATGTGTTGCTTCTGGAAATGCAAGAACTATATTTAAAAGATTAATAATAAAATAAAATGATGAGAGAGAAAAAAACATAGTACAAATCATTTGTTTTTAGTCTCTTCTTCTTCTCTGAAGTCTTCCACGAAGTTTCAGTTGCCAGTCTCTTTAACGAAGGACTAGACCATTCCATTTCTTCTATTTTTCCAAAATCTTATTTTTTGATAAACAGTAAAGCAGAGTCTAAGTCATCGAAAATTTTAGGACCATCAGGAAGGAAGATTTTAAGCTTGGCAGGAAACAGAAGGTATGTTTTAAACTGTGCTTTTTAAGCTCCCTTATTAGTGGCAGAAAAACTTTTCTTTTAGCTAATACCATGGAAGAATAGTCATTGTCAAAATGCACAGTTGTTTCATTAATCTTAACAGGAGCTTTAGCCCAAGCAGATTTAAGAACCATCTCTTTATCAAAAGATGATAGAAATCTAACTATAACTGATCTAGGATAGTTTTTGTTAGAGTTAGTATTAGCTATAGATCTGTGTGCTCTTCGATACCAAAAGAGAATGCTTCTGGTAAATCTAAAGTTTTAGGGAGCCATGTTGTTAAAAAGAAGTAATATTGTTACCTTCAATATTTTCTGGCAGTCCAAAAATCCTAATGTTATTGCCTAGATCTATTTTCCAGGTCATCCAGCTTTGTTTGTAAATGTGTATTTTGTTTCAGCAGAAACTCAATGTTGATTTCCTCTTCTTGTATTCTATTTTCCATGTCATTCACAGCTTCTTCTATGCCTGTCATCTGGATCGTCTGTTGTTGCAGGTCCATATGTAACAAGTCTATTTGTTTTGTAGTTTTTTCTATGAAAGTGTCTATTTTAGTATCCATTTTATCCATCTTAGCAGTAAGTTGCTGGACTATAATTATCAGAGACTGAAGTTCTTTCTTGATGCTGGAGTCTTGAGAATTTGTCTTACTGGAACTCATTTCAGACTGATAAACTGACAGGAAAATTTCCAAAGTAATTTCTGACAGGAATATTATTAAGATTTCCTTTCTTTTTTAGATATAGTTCAAGAACTATATAAAACAAACATATTTAGAAAGAAAGTTACTTCAAAAATTAATTTTTTAAGTAATTAATTCCTGTCAATGTAATGAAATTGGTGGAGCTGAAGAAATCTGCTGCTATCCTGTGTTCATCCTTGGCCACGCCCCTGGAATGTCATTTCTGAGGATGTTTCTGTTGGTTTCCTTTTTCCTAAACATATTACCTTCTCTTAGGGCAGATAGGAGTTACTCAATACAAACATTTCCAAAGCAAGGATAGGTAATAAAGTGGGTACTTATCAATGTGGTAACTGTTCAGTGTGTAATCGTGTTAGGAATTTTAATGGTTGCAAAATTAATGGCAAATTGTATTCAGCCAAGGAAACTACAACTGCAACTCTTGTGGTGTGGTTTATATCATTGGCGGTGGTTGCAGTTGCACTTGTTGGTATATAGGTCAAACTACTAGGAGGGCCGGGTTCCTATTAGATGACCCAAGACGTATTCTTTCGAAAGAAATTACTTGGCTGCATCCATTACTTGCCATTTGCGTCACTGTAGTGCAATCTCAGAGATAGTATATTTAAGTAAGGAGCTGTGGGGTCAAAGCCCCCATGTCAGGGTGTGTGGGGAAGAAGCCCCCCCACACACTTTTTTTTTTTTTTTGGAACAGCGATTTTTTTTTTCCCTTGGAAAAAAATCGCTGTTCCAAGCATTCAAGTTTGTAAGCTTTCACTTATATGGTGTCGATAAATCATCATTCGCTTTTCTAAGTGTTCAATGATTTAATATAGACCTGGAGGGCCATGGTACAAATCTTGGAGCAATTAGGAGAAATCAGAAGGCACAGATTGGAGAGCCTGTTAGCTGCTCACTTCATGTCCAAACATGAAGGGTCATCTAGCAGTTTGTTTTTTAGTATTCTAGCATGACCTTCAGCCAATATAGGAAACTTTAAAAGGGAACGTAATAGACTTGAATGTAGGATGAGCATTAATTTTCATACATTGTTCCTTAATGGTATGAATTTGGATAGTAATATCACCCTGTAAAATAATTATTTTGTTAGGGTTGCATTTAGTAGAGTAGGTATATATATATATATTTGCCTGTTTTAAAATGTTTTTTTCATATTGTTTTTCATACTGTGGGTTTCCTTAACATGTAAGTCTCATTCACTTATTTAATTATTTAATTGTTTAATGACTTAATTGAGTTTTGTATTTGGAGTATAAAAGGATGTGGTTTCATTGCTGTATTATTCTTTGAAGACGAAAGGCCGAAGTACCAGAATAAATTTTCCATGATCAGTTTTTCTTGTGTGGTTCCTATTGCAGAGGCAGCATTGTGTTTCTTTGGATGAGAATTATTTTGCGGTGTATATTTTTTTAATCCTATATGACACCAAATATACATGCGCAGAGATTCCTGGATTTTGTAAACACAAACTGCCTAGACCAGATAGTCAATACACCAACCATGGGTGCAACCATACTGGAACTGGGCCTCACTAATATGGAAGACTGCTGCATACTTCATGACTAGGGAACCAGAATCACACAATATGACTCCAAAGAAACAAACTGCAGCCAAAGACAGGACTATGATAACATCTTTTCCAAGACTGACAATATTTGTAACAATATATTTCTAAGGAAAATGAAGAAAATAAGCAGGGACTTAGAATATAGAAATGATTGTGCCTACCCCAAAGTTACTGGTAACCATGGAAACAACTTTACTTCAGCCAATCATGATCGGGTGAACCATGAGTTAGAGATGACATCACCACAAAGTTTTCAAAAGCAGCAGAATGCACCCAGGACTAACACTTATGCTGAAATCACTGAAGGGCTGAGGAGATCTGAGCGCTTGAAGAATAAATCTGAATTTTGTGAAAAAAACAACTATCCAGGGGGTTTTCAACAGTGACAGGGGAACAGCAACAGGAATGGTGATTACTTAGCCCAAGGACCACAACCAAAACAGAAATATGGTGGTTAGCAACAGAGAAAACACTAATAAATTTGGACACTGCAATTGAAGTTAAAAATGCCTCTACAAGTGACTTATTTTGTGATTTTAACACTGAAACAAGTAATGTTCGCGTGCCCATGGACATTTCAATGGGTTTTGACTGTTCAATGATTTATTTAGTGATTTTAACACACAGTTAAATTTGAATGGGCCTTTTGAATCTGATTCAATGGTGGCTGACAATTTTGATGAAGAAATGGTAGACCAACGAAGTGGACCTGACATTATTTTTAATACTGCAAAAGATTTTAAGGTGTATAACTACTCTAATAAGAATATTACTCAAATGTATTCAGATGTGCTATCTAAGGGGTTCAATTTTATTCCTGATCGCAAAGGCGTTTAACTGCTAAATTGGATGACAGTTGTGTCAAGCCTGCTGCACTGACATCAGAAGCTCCTCCACTATGATAAGTGTCATTTGATCTCTGTTACGCCATCCAAAGTAAAAACACACAGGCACACACATACATACATACATACATACATACATACATGTAACTTGTGCTTGTGAACCATAGGAATTCCTCTGTATCTCTGAAACACAATGATGCAACAGCTATGGGGGGGGGGGGCTACAACTGCTGAGGATCTCAACTTAGAACATCCAACAGTTGCTTCAGCAAGCCCACTGCACTGGTGCCAGAAGCTTTCGTAACAAGTCATGTGTTAGTCCTGCTCTTCTCCATCAGCCTCTGTTTAACACATGCACGTCCACACACAGAATTTACTCACACTTTACATAAGGAGAAAATATATTATTTGGATGTAGAAATTAGTATAGATGAAGAAAGGCAGAAACGTAGATCAAGGATCTATAGAAAACTAACTGTTTCAAACTCTTATCTGGATTATAGTAGTTGCCATCCCTCGTACCAAAAAAGATGAGTGGTAAAAGGGTAGCTGGTAAGAGCAGCCAGGATGGTAAGAGATGATGATGACTTTATAGCTGAAACCAATTTTATTATGGACATGTTTAGGAGTGGGGTTACCCAGAACATCTACTGCAGAAAGCAAATATGGAAGTTCAAACAAAAAGAGCTAGTGGGATTTTCAGGCTCATCTTAAGCCAACAGTCCAGATCTTGCGATGGTGAACATGTAACAGGTGTTATTGATGAAGGGGCAATGAATAAAGGAAAAAAAAGACCTTCTCCTTTGTTACAACATTCAATTAAGACAGTTTAGCTGTGGTAAAAATTGTCAATAAACACTGGTCCATCCTTAACTTGGATTATATGACTGTAGAAAAATTAGGCATTAAGCCATTTATTGTGTTTAAAAATGATAGCTCTTTTAAAAATCTACTTGAAAATAATGGGGTAGGAAAGGAACATACCAATAGGCCCTCTGGAAACTTTAAAAGTGGGATATGCAGGCAGTGCCCCAATGTTATTGAAACAGGGGTAAAATTTAAACTGGATGACTATAAGGTTAATATACATATAGTCATTTCACTTGTCAGTCTAAAAGTGGTGTTTATGCTGTAAAATGCCTGCAATGTCCAGCATTTTATATAGGAAAAACCTGCAGAAAGTTCTGAGAAAGAATGTATGAACACCTAAATGATATAAAAATAGAAGAAGTACAAATGCACTATCTAAACATGTACTAGAACATAATGAACATGTATTTTTTTTTGTTCTGCAGCAGATAGTTTTAGACAGTCAAGGGAGGGTGTTACCAGAACACCTAGAAATGTGTGAACTAAGATGGCAATTAAAGCTAAATACATCTGAGTACCCTGGCCTGAATGAATATACTAGTATATATTGTTTACTAAAGCTCAGGTACATTAAGGGTTAATGTTTTTTAATTGTTTTATTATTTTTTAAGTTTGATTGGTTGAGCATGTGTTTGAATAATATTTAAACCTGGCCTATGCAGATGTTTTTTGTTCTGAAGAAGTCCCATGTAATTTTATGGGGGGGGGTGAAAGTGCTTAATGTTTATTGTTGTTGTATCCAATAAAGAGAACTGTTTCCATTTGAGGTTCTGTCTTTGGCTACAGTTTGTTTCTTTAGAGTCAGACTACTGCACACCCCCTGCTATAATGCCTTCCCTGGTAAGGTCAGACCACAAAATGGTCTCCTTTGAAGTAAAAATAAAACCTGGACCTCCAGATAAACTGGGAATATTCAGGAATTATTCTAAGGCTAACTTTCTGCTTTTAAGCGAGAACCTGGTAAAATTTCAAGCCCCCATAAACCTTGAGAACACTTCTGCCTATGCAGAACTGTTCACAGAAACCCTGTACAAGCATGTTAATAGCTGCAAAAGATAGAGGTAGCTGTACCCACCAGGAAGAATTACAGAACAAGCCACCCTGATGGAATCACAAAATCAGTTGAATGTATAACAGGAGGAAGAAAATCATGACAAAAATTAGGAGGTGCAGCACCCAGCAGGATAAAAGCACTCTCGACTCAGAGGACAAATAAAGTCTATCAAACCCAGATGTGAGGTAGGTTTGGCCTCCCAGGCCAAGGGCAATCACAAAGCATTCTTTAGCTATGTCTGCAACCTCAAAAGCAATACACAATTGTGTGCAGAGCTCATTGCAAATGGAGCCACCTATACTGACCAGAAGATATAGCAAACCTCCTGGCTGATGAATTCAGCTCCAAATGTGCTCCTCTCTTCCCCTCAACTTTCCCTTAGGAAATATCATCAAATATAACTCCCCCTACTATCACTATCACTGGGCAACAGGTCCTTAATGCTCTCTCTAAGACCAAGAACACTGAATCAATGGCCCCAGACAATATCCCAGGATGCCTTCTAAATAGCATGAAACATGATCTGTCAGGGCCTCCAGAATTACTATTTAACTGAAGCCTCCAAACAGGCTTCATATCTCATGAATGGAGAAAGGCAACAGTCATCCATCTGCACAAAGGTGGGCCATCTACATACCCTGGAAACTACAGACCCATAAGTCTCACTAGTCGTATATGTAAAGCCATGGAAGGAATTATCATGGAGATGATCAACAGAGATATAGTAAACCTACATTCAGTGGACCCAACCCAGTTTGGTTTCATCAAGGGCAGATCATGCCTACTCAACCTGGTGAACTTCTTTAAGAAGGTCACCAAAGCAATGGATGAGGGCACAATTGTTCACACTGCCTACCTTGACCTGGCCAAGGCAATTGACACAATACTCCACTTCTGCATTGCTGACAAACTCAAGAGGGTAGTTACAAACCCATATGTCACCTGGTGGATAGCCAGCTGGCCTCACAGACAGGACCCAGGAAGTTAGAATTGGGGAGTCCTCTTCTACAAAGAGGCCAATCACAAGTGGAGTCACTCAGGGATCAGTCCTTGAACCGCTCCTTTTTGGCATTTACTTCTCAGAAGTCAAGGCCAATGTCAGTGGTCTCTGGCTGACTAAATTTGCAGATGATTTCAAATTAGGAGCTGTCATTGTATCTCACACTGAGACAAATGTTCACCAGGAGGGGCTGACACAGACAAACAACTGGTGTCAAAGCATTGGACTAAAAGTAAATGCCAACAAGTGCATAATAGTGTCCTGTGGGACGTCATCCATCTCTGGTAACTATCATATTGACAACACACCCCTTACAGTTGACCCAGTAGTCAAGGACTTAAGGACACACATAGATAGTAATCTAACCTTTGATCAGCACATGTCTACAGTGGTGAGAAAATCATTCTATGTTGCTCAACTTATAAACAAAGGTATAGCATCTAAATCCAAGGTAGTCATTGTTCCTCTGTATTTGGCATTCATCAGACCTGTCATTGAGTATAATGCCCCCTTTGGTATGTACCTAACCAGGCATATCCAACAACTGGAATGTCCCTAGGTTCCTTACTAAAAGAATACAGGTCATAAGTAATATGTCCTATGCAGACTGCCTCAAGGGCCTATCCCTGTATTCCGTCTCCTACAGGCTTTTGAGGGGACATCTATGCCTCACATACAGGGTATTGTCAGACCTCACTTTGATGGACCTTCCACATAGCCACAAAATAAACAGTACCAGAATTACCCATTCTAAAGACGTAAACCTTGCCTGTGATACAAATAGGACCTGGTGAAGAGATAGGTATGTATCCCAGAGACTACCCCATCTATGGAACAGGCTTCCCATTCATGTAAAGCAGAGTTCTTCCCTAACCCAATTCAAGTGCAACTTAGATAATTGGATGGGAAACCGGACATTCGTCCCTGGTTTGGCACCTGTGTCTCTAATGCAAACAGGTAACCTTTAAATGGTTCATCTCCCAGGACCTTGTTTACACTTATCAAGGGTATCAAAACTTCTCACAGATTTGGGATGCATGTGTAGGCTTAAAAAGGCCCTTGTGGTGGTTAGCCTTGTAAACACCTATGAACCTACGAGTATGCACAATCAGTGATTGCACATTTTCTGATGCTACTCAATGTATGTCTCTGTAAGTGCAATATAATGCATATTATCACTGCCCCTAGCAATGTACACACTTTTCTGTCCAAGTTAATGTCAATATGACTTTCCAGTCTGTACTGCAACATCCTTTACTATTTACTCTTACCCAAGCATTTTGACAGTTTCTTGAGAAATAAAAAATAAGTGACGGTCATAAGCTTTGCATTTTATACCATTAGTTATTTTTAAGCAATCTGCAGATGACCTATCAACAGTTTCAGTGGATCTTGTTGCAATTTTATTAACTTTTTTCCTCAATGAATATTATGATTATTTCAAAGTGCTCATGATTCTCCCACTCAGAGCTGTGCTCATTTTCAGATTTTGATTAGTTACTATTTGTAAGTTAGATGTAGTGGCCAATTCACTTATCAAGTTGCAGCCACACAAACCTGTAACAGTAAAAACATACTGCCGATATCAGCTGGCAAACACATAGGCATCAGGTAGGTGTCACCGTGCCTGTGTTCCACACTTCTCTGTTCTTTCCTGTTACAACAATTACTGCGTGCAAGTGCACACACACACTCACTATAATGTACCACCCAAAATTAGCCATCATGCATGTCTGTACAATCATGACTGCAATGTCCATAGTCTAAACCTAACACCTCGAGTCATGCTAACACAGCATCCCAATGCGCCATTGACTATGCTGTATATAACTTTCATACATTACATTTGTGAGTAAATATACAAAAGCAATTCTACAATATATACTGCATTCCCACAGCCCTTTCCCACATACACCACCACAATTCTCATATTGCAAAGGGAGAATGATATGCCATCTAGAGAGTGAAATACTGTTTGTATGTATACCCACAGTGAATCAGCTGTGCACATACTGTGCCAGGTAACCATAGGCCTTTACCCACCTCTCCACAAAAGCAAAACTTTAACTGCTAAATTGGATGACAGTTGTGTCAAGCCTGCTGCACTGACATCAGAAGCTCCTCCCCTATGATAAGTGTCATTTGATCTCTGTTACGCCATCCAAAGTAAAAACACACAGACACACACATACATACATACATACATGTAACTTGTGCTGGTGAACCATAGGAATTCCTCTGTATCTCCGAAACACAATGATGCAACAGCTATGGGGGGGGGGGCTACAACTGCTGAGGATCTCAACTTAGAGCATCCAACAGTTGCTTCAGCAAGCCCACTGCACTGGTGCCAGAAGCTTTCGTAACAAGTCATGTGTTAGTCCTGCTCTTCTCCATCAGCCTCTGTTTAACACATGCACGTCCACACACACACACACACACACACACACACAATGTACCAGTGAACCATGGTGCTTTGTCTACCTCTCCACAAAGCAATGGCGCAACAGCTCTAGGGGAGCATAGTTGCTAAGGATATCAGCTCAGGGCACCCAAAGTTTTCTGTAACAAGCTCACTGTACTGATACCTGAAGATTGCCCAACAGGGCAGGTGTCATCCCAGCCCCACTCCATTTTTCAGCATTACACCATCCACAAGAAATACACATAGACACAGACAGATAGAATTGCAACAAGATCCACTGAAACTGTTGCTAGGTCATCAGCAGATACCTTAAAAATAACTATGATATAAAACTCAAAGCTTATGAAAGTCACTTATTTTTTATTTCTCAGGGAACTGTCAAAATTCATGGGTAGGAGTGAATAGAAAAGGAAGTAGACTGGAAAGTAGTATTGACATTAACTCAGACAGAAAAGTGTGCATGTTGGTAACATTTGTTTACTGGGAAAGTCTGACTGGAACAGAGCCCATTTTCAGCAGAGGCCTGGGGAAAAACACTCCAGATGCATGTTTTTGGAATGTGGGAGGAAACGGATGTACCTGGAGAAAAAACACACAAATGCAGGGAGGACATGCATATTCTGCACAGAAGGCACCCTAGCTAACAATTGAACCAGAGAACCTCTTGGTGTGAGGCAGCAACTCTAACCGCTGCACCACCACACCACCGCACCACCCAAGGGACAGCATATATTATATTGCGCTTACAGAGAAATACATTCAGAAAATGTGCATTGTACATTTCACTTCCTGTGCATACTAATGCAACAGTAAAGATGTGTAGAAGGTAACATCAGTGGCCTTTCTGAGAGGTAACAAGACTGAGAACTGCATTATTATATAATGATCTGTCTGAAATAAGATTATTATTTGGTGGATGATAAGAGCATTTGTTTGCTGACATATCAACAGCTGTAAATAACCACTATGAATTCCAATAAACAGAGCATAATACAGTTTCGGGAATACTTAGTCTCCTGCATGTTAAGGATTTTTTCAAATATTTTATTAAATTGTCCATGAAAATAAGAGACAACAAAATGACAAAAGTATTCTCATTCTATAACATTATTTACAGTCCAGCAGGAAAATGATTGTCTGTGGGACCTGGGTATTTAAGCTCCTATGCAGAGGAGGAAAAATGTCCATGAATAAAATACCCTAGTGAAGCCAAGAACAAATGGATGACCAGGTAGGCTGCCTTAATAAAGATACGGTGGGATGTCGGTGAAGAAGCTGGGCTACCGGTAAAGCCTTGAGAAAGGCTATGCGTACCCGAGCGCTTGTGGTTGAAGGCTGAGTAAAGCCTTTAGAAAGGCTTTGTATACAGGTCGTAGTTCCGGCTGGTCAGGTCACCTGGTGAGAGGAACCTCTAGTGTGGCAGCTAGAAATCAAAGATGAAACACACAGAAAAAACAGGCAAAACAATGTAAATGTGGCTCTGCTAAGGAGCT
Organism: Protopterus annectens; assembly: GCF_019279795.1. Lineage (NCBI taxonomy): Eukaryota > Metazoa > Chordata > Ceratodontiformes > Protopteridae > Protopterus > Protopterus annectens. The sequence goes on from NC_056726.1 coordinate 1,717,328,201, forward strand.
CTGCTCGCCGTGGTGGCAAAAAATCAATGTAGTCGAAGTTCATTCTAGAAGGTCGTACTTTATTGAAGTAAAAAGTACCAGAAGTACAATCAATATCGAAGCGTAGTTCCTTAATAGAAAGAGTGATCCAGAGGATTTCCTTTTATAAGGGTACCTGGGGGGTGTGTCAGTGGGAGCCAATCAAGTGTGGGTGAAAAAAACTTTATTGTGATTGGGCTCGACAACTTGACATCACACCTTACAATCTGATAGGTTAGATACCCTGAGCCAGCTGATATGTGGTTAGTAGAATCACTCTAAACCTACAATAGTGAAGTTTGGAGATTAGCTAAAATTAGCTAAAAAACATATAGTTAACTAAAAATAGTCTTGCTGGAAAAAAAATCAACCCTTCCTGGTAAAATACATTGTTAGGCTACACTTTTCGAAATCTTCGTCAGGATGGTGGACGACCTAAAAGAGCATAATAAGCAAAGCCGAGCTTACTAGAGAAATAGCAACAACATGTATGTAAAATAACATGTATGTAAAATAAGAAACAGGCTAGAAAAACAAAAAAAAAAAAATAAGAACCAGGCTAGACATCCAAAAAAATAAGATACAGAAACTAAAAAGAGAAACAAAATAGTGAAAAATTCTTAAATAATGGATATCAATAGAAACTAATGTATTAAGATATGGAACTAAATGAGGGCTGTTAATTAAAAAAAAAACAATCTTAAAAAGTCACTTATATGTAACCTGAAAAGCTAGAAAGACACGAAAAAAGTAATACTGAACCATTGTAGAAAACATGAAAGACATGAAAGACAAAAAATATATATAAATGAACCATTGACCAAAAACAAATGAGTCCAAATTTGCCAGGGGAAGTAAACATTATTTACAGTGAAAGTGCTATTTAGATGCCATGAATTACAAGAGAGATGAGGGGACACTTTTACTGACACACCACACAGGCAGTTCCTTCTTAAGTCTATTGTTATGCATAGCTGACTAATTAACTAAACCTTGCAGGGCAAGAAATATGATACTGCGGCTTATTGAGAGAGGGAAAATGGGAGGAGTAACTTGAGAAGGAACTGAAGCACACAAAAGCAGTATCTCCCAAAAAGTCTATCTCAATACAATAATAATACAATGTTAATACAAAGAGAAATCAGAGCTTCATTGGTGCAAAAATACTCTTAACTGGTTGTATGATCGCTCTTTGTAAGAAATCTTTAAGTAACACATGTACAAACAACTGAGAGAGTAGTGTACACGTCTTGTTAATACTGTGGAGGAAATGGGACTGATTTGCTTGCCAGTATTCACAATGATTTGCATTCATGCTGCAAAGTTGTTTCTGTGCCAAAGAAAGATAAGACACCCCTAGAGTGTTTTGTAGGTTTATTAGTATCATAGTTCAAATCCAGGGCTGTGTACAAATCTATAAAATATGTTAAATGTGATTTATAATGCTGTGTATGTTATCTTTTTTTAATTTTATTATTTGCACAGTGGGTGGATTAGTGCAAATACTGTGAAATGGATAAATACACTAAAATGAATGGAAGTTGCATCTATGATAAGAACAGCATAAATAACAGCTGTGAATCAGGAGTGCATGTAGCACAACTGGTAAATATGATGAAGTACATAGTATATGAAGATCTTGGTTCAAGTCCCACATTTATATTTTAATGATGAAAAATAATAAACACCTTTTACAAAAATAAAACATGTTGAGCTTTGCCTGTTTCATTTGCATGTTACTCACCTCCATGCAAACACTGCATACTGGATCAGACAACAAGCAGATGTTGTCAGTTTCAGAAAAGATACATTGTTACATCTTCTGCCTTCCATTGCGCTACCACACTATGAGCCATTGCATGTCGTTCAGCACGTTTCCATAACACATGTTTTTCCACAACACCTGCAGACATGAAGCAGACATTGTCAATTTCAAAAAGATACATGGTTGCATCTTTTCCTTTCCATCATGCAAACACACTAAGCAACATCTTGCAGTTGAAAGCATGCTTCCACAACACCTGCAGACTTGTCAATTCTAGAAGGTACATCGTAACATGTATGGTCTTTCATCCTGCAAACACACTAAGTGGCATTGTGCAACATCAGTATACATACACAGTAATGATTTGAAAACTACAGCTGCTGCCTAGTTCTCCCTGTGGCAACAAGTGTAAGTTAAGGAACTCAATACAGGTGAGCCAGGGTTCTAATCAGTCAAACTCCAAGTTTTATTAATGGTGTTCCACTGTAATTTATATTAAACTTAACAATATAAAAATGATTATACATACAAATAACTATGTATAGCAGGTGGATTGAGCATACACATGATATCATATATATTATATGTCTAACTGTGGCTATCAGTGCAATTATGGTTCTACAATTAAACATTTATTTTTCTGAGCAGAAACACCTGGCTTTGAGCGAAACAAACAATAAATTCCAATCCTCTAGTAAAACAGTAACACTCCGATTCAGTGATGGATAAAAAGTTTTTCTTTAATACTGTAGAACAGAAACAGACAAGCGCTTTCACTATAATTAGCTTCCTCAGGTCTATGTAGGGTGACATAAAAGCTGTCATTTATATATACACAAGCTTTACTATCAATTATGCAATTCATTCTACATTTAAAAGGGAAATGCTTATAGCTGTATCAAACGTATTCTTAAAAACATATACATACTAATTTATAAAATTATAAATAGGCAACCATAATCGCAATAATATTATAATAGATGGTGAATAATACATTAGTATGTGTCTATATATATAATAGTGAATATATATATATATATATATATATATATATGTTCAAATTCATGTTAATATAATCAAATTTATATTTATATTACCAAATTTATACGGTAGTCATATTATATTGCGATTGTATGATACATTGCTGGCAATATCTATTAAATATAGACATCAACTATGATACATAAGTATGCCTAAATAAGATTTTCTTCTCAATCTCATACAAATAAAATTAATTAAAATCTATGTATAAAAAACATACAAATACATACAGGAAATATCACATATTGACTATCTAACATAAAATATATTCACTAATAATGACATGTTTAAAAGATCCTAAGAGATATATATGTAAATGTGTATGTGCTAATGTTTATGAATATCTCATTGTATACCACCCATCCTATCTGATTTTCCTCCTCTTTCTTAGTCTTGGTTTAATAGATACTCTTTCATTCAGACCTGATCCATGATCTGCCCTTAGACGTATGATCCAATCATTTTCTCTATCCTCAGTGTGATTGTTAATATCACCCCCTCTCATATTAATGGGTATAACTTCCAATACTCTGAACAAAAAATGATGTGATGGATCATTATCAATCACATGTTTGGCTAATGCATTATTCAGGGACCCCTTCCTTATGTTGTAAATATGTTCTCTGATGCGATCCCTGAATTTGCGATTAGTTTTGCCTACATAAAAACTAGCACATTCTTGACATACCGCAAGATACACTATATTTGAAGTCATGCAATTGGCTATAGTTGTTGTCTCAAAACTCTTTCCTGTATCAGGGTGTATAAAACTTGAACTCATATCTATATACATACAAAAGTTGCATTTACCACACGGTATAGTGTTACCTGACTTGCTACTGTTATTGCTCATATTAGTGTAGCATAACATTCTCTTGAGGTTCTTTTTTTTCCTATACTGGAATTTCGGTGCATCACCTACAATGTTCTTAATGTCCTCATCTATTTGAAAGACAGTCCAGAATTTACTTACAATATTCCTGATTATATAGCAATCGGATGTATAGGAGGTAATAAATTTCACATTAATAGTATTATGTATCCTCTTATCCTGTCCATCACTGGTTGCCTGGGGTCCAAAATAAGGTAGGGCACTAGTACATCTTAACTCGGGTATGTCTTTCAAGTTACTATCTACCTCTTGTCTATCGTAACCTCTCTCTAATAATCTATTCCTTAGGCTATGTAATTCATTACCAAAACCTTCATTAGTGGGGTTAAGTCTAGATGCTCTTATTCCCTGTCCTCTCACAATATTTTTAAAAACAAAAGAGGGGTGCATACTCGATCTCATTAGTAAGGAGTTGCTATAGCAATTCTTCCTGAATATGCTAGTATTCACTAGTCCATTTGGTAATTTCTCAATAAATAAATCCAGAAATTCAATCTTGTTCATTGAATAGTTCATAGTAAACTTAAGGAAATCAGTCAAAGTATTTATCTTTCCTAGAAACAACTCTAGTTGCTCAACTGTCCCTTTCCATAAGATAAAACATCATCTACAAAACGTCTAAAAGTATTACATACTTTTCATATAACTCTGTCTTGCATAAGACATTCTCCTCCCACCAAGCCAAAAACATGTTTGCGTAACTATTAGCTCATGGTGTGCCCATTGCAACACCATCCACTTGCTTGTAAGTAACATCATCAAACATGAAAATATTATTATCAAGTACTAATTCTAAGAACTTCAAAATTAAATCTATCTTTATTGAATCATAGTTGCTATGCTGTTTTAAATACTGAGAAATATACTTAAGCCCCAAGACATTCGGTATAACTGTGAACAATGACTGGATGTCAAGAGTGACAAATATGCATGGCTCTATTTCAACTTTTTCACCAATACAGTCATATAGGTCAAGTAAAAACTGTTTGGAATCTCTAAGAACATACCTATTTTCATTTAGAATTGGTCTGAGATTCTTTTCAATATATACGGATAAGTGTTCTGTAATCCATCCTCGTCCTGAGACTATCGGTCTCATGGGAGGATCTTTCAGATCTTTATGGATTTTCGGGAGTCCATGCATAATAGGTATGAGGGGACTTCTAATGTACAAATATCCATACAAATCTTCATCTATGAACTTCCCCTGATATAATTCCTGTAGAACATTCCTAATTGACACAATTATGATTTCTGTGGTAGATGGAGGGATGACTTGATAAAAGCTATCATCCAACATCTGCTTCATGGCTGTATGATAATGATCTATATCCATAACTACCACTCGTCCTCCTTTATCTGCAGGTCTGACTATGATAGTATTGTCATTCTGCAACTTCTTTAAACTCAGTCTTTCACTATGAGTAAGATTGTCTCTGAAATGATATGTACTACCTCCTTCATTATTATAGTATTTATGTAATTCTTCTTCAGTCAGGCGTTGGTATGCCTCTATGACTGGGTGGTTGACAGGAATAAAGTCACTTAATTTCTTAAATGTAAACTTTCTATCTATATGTGGTGTACTAGTATCATTCTTGAAAATCAACTTTAACATGATATTCCTGCAGAACATTTTAAGGTCTGTTACTGTTTCTGTAATAACACTTCTACTCCTCGGTATAAAATTCATACCTTTACTTAATAAGTTGACATCATTCTCAGTTAGTACTCTATTAGATAAATGATACACTTAGTTACTCACTTTTTCCACATTTTCTTCAATGTTTGGTTCTGTGGGAAGTCCTCGGAATACTTCCTTTTCTGACGCCCGCGACTCATGGAGCGCGTGCGTCTGGGACCTTTCTCCATCCTCACAGGAAGGGGAAAAGAAATATTCAAATCTGTGTCATGGTGTATCATTGTCTGACTACCTTGAACTTTCCGCCTGACAACTATATTATTATCAGCACTCTCAGTAGTTGGTTTATTTTTAACTACTTTCACCACAGGATATAAATTGCTATCTTCCTGCATACTGGGATGCATAATGTGTATTACATCATTCGAGTCATCCATATGATTCTCACTATTTTTATTTTTATCACTATCTTTAGGATAGGTTTCTTGCACATCAGTAACTTGTATATCTAATTTCCCTGCATCTGAAGTCATAGATTGAGTAACACAATGTTCATCTATTACAATTCCTGGCTCACTATTCCTACTATTAACATCATTGACATTCCATCCAGCTTGCTGCTTTGACTAGTATTGTCGACAAGAGCAGTGCCATGTGTATTATATACATTTTTATTAGCTAGGTCATGCTCACATATCCTAGCATTGCCATTTTTATGTCTGGCATTGCTGTTGTCTGTTATTCTAGTAGGATAATTAACATTCACATTTCCATTAGGTCCTCCCTTGCCCATATTCTCTAATACAATATGCTCTGATATAATATGCTTAGCACTTACATTGCTCTTATTATGAAACACAGCATCAGGCATATTCTTATTCACATTTACAGACATATTATTACCATTGGCAGCATTATCATTCATAGTGTTGCATGATTACAGGGTATAGTACTGGTATCATTAGCACGATTATTAAAATTATACCTAGGCCAAGTGAACACATGACCTAATTTAAAATCATTAATGTCCCTATTAACCTTATGCTTCTTTTGTTGTATCAGTTTCCTTTCTAAAGCTGATACACTATCTAGTATGTTTTCAAACAATGGAGAGACTATACCTTCAGGGAACTCTTCAAATATGCTTAGATGTATACTGTTAATGTCTTGTATCAGCCGTTCTTCCTCTGGTGTAAAAAAGTTAATCAATAGTTCCAGATATTGGCGACTGAATTCTATATTCAGTTTCTGCCACGCCGATAAGAGTTCCGGGTAGTCCCACCCTTGACTGGGCATGTTGAAGATACGTAACCCCCGTGGTATGATATTGACTTCCAAACAGTATCGTAAATGCATCCGCTGGACTTGCAATCTTTTTAATTTACCAAAGCTCCGCTCCATATTGTCCAAAAGTTGATGTAACCACTCCATGTTCACTTCCCTCAGATTTGCGTCATCTCTCGGCGTCAATGATTCTAGGCGCCAAGCCGAAACAGCTGTACAGCTCAAGTGTTGTTTAAAACGGTCATGCAATGGGCCGTTTATCTGGTGTTGAGATCCGTTCCTTTGGTATTCACCACGAGGAACGTAATCAAGCTCTATGCTTGCCATTGTAGATGTTTTCACAAAACCTCCGCTCCATATTGTCCAAAAGTTGATGTAACCACTCCATGTTCACTTCCCTCAGATTTGCGTCAATGATTCTAAGCCGAAACAGCTGTACAGCTCAAGTGTTGTTTAAAACGGTCATGCAATGGGCCGTTTATCTGGTGTTGAGATCCGTTCCTTTGGTATTCACCACGAGGAACGTAATCAAGCTCTATGCTTGCCATTGTAGATGTTTTCACAAAAAATAGGATAAGTAGACAGGAATAAGTATTCAAAAATGGATATCCCAAGCAACTGTACAATATTGAGCTATTATATACTTCACCGACTGTCCAATAAAATATATAGGGATACTGCTTGCTCCGTTGGGTGACTATAAAGCTAACAGTCAAATTGAAATGAAGAACCAGTCACCTTTCTGGATGAACACTCACAAGCCAGAAAAAATAAACTAAAAACTAAGCAGAAACTCTTCAAAGTTTAGTTTTCTGTTCTACAGTATTAAAGAAAAACTTTTTATCCATCACTGAATCGGAGTGTTACTGTTGTACTAGAGGATTGGAATTTATTATTTGTTTCGCTCAAAGCCAGGTGTTTCTGCTTAGTTTTTACTTTATTTTTTCTGGCTTGTGAGCGTTCATCCAGAAAGGTGACTGGTTCTTCATTTCAATTTGACTGTTAGCTTTATAGTCACCCAACGGAGCAAGCAGTATCCCTATATATTTTATTGGACAGTCGGTGAAGTATATAATAGCTCAATATTGGACAGTTACTTGGGATATCCATTTTTGAATACTTATTCCTGTCTACTTATCCTATTTTTTGTGAAAACATCTACAATGGCAAGCATAGAGCTTGATTACGTTCCTCGTGGTGAATACCAAAGGAACGGATCTCAACACCAGATAAACGGCCCATTGCATGACCGTTTTAAACAACACTTGAGCTGTACAGCTGTTTCGGCTTGGCGCCTAGAATCATTGACGCCGAGAGATGACGCAAATCTGAGGGAAGTGAACATGGAGCGGTTACATCAACTTTTGGACAATATGGAGCAGAGCTTTGGTAAATTAAAAAGATTGCAAGTCCAGCGGATGCATTTACGATACTGTTTGGATGTCAGCATCATACCACGAGGGTTACGCATCTTCAACATGCCCAGTCAAGGGCGGGACTACCCGGAACTCCTATCGGCGTGGCAGAAACTGAATATAGAATTCAGTCGCCAATACCTGGAACTATTGATTAACTTTTTTACACCAGAGGAAAAACGGCTGATACAAGACATTAACAGTATACATCTAAGCATATTTGAAGAGTTCCCTGAAGGTATAGTCTCTCCATTGTTTGAAAACATACTAGATAGTGTATCAGCTTTAGAAAGGAAACTGATACAACAAAAGAAGCATAAGGTTAATAGGGACATTAATGATTTTAAATTAGGTCATGTGTTCACTTGGCCTAGGTATAATTTTAATAATCGTGCTAATGATACCAGTACTATACCCTGTAATCATGCGAACACTATGAATGATAATGCTGCCAATGGTAATAATATGTCTGTAAATGTGAATAAGAATATGCCTGATGCTGTGTTTCATAATAAGAGCAATGTAAGTGCTAAGCATATTATATCAGAGCATATTGTATTAGAGAATATGGGCAAGGGAGGACCTAATGGAAATGTGAATGTTAATTATCCTACTAGAATAACAGACAACAGCAATGCCAGACATAAAAATGGCAATGCTAGGATATGTGAGCATGACCTAGCTAATAAAAATGTATATAATACACATGGCACTGCTCTTGTCGACAATACTAGTCAAAGGAGCAAGCTGGATATACTTGATACAGACAAAAATAGGAATGTCAATGATGTTAATAGTAGGAATAGTGAGCCAGGAATTGTAATAGATGAACATTGTGTTACTCAATCTATGACTTCAGATGCAGGGAAATTAGATATACAAGTTACTGATGTGCAAGAAACCTATCCTAAAGATAGTGATAAAAATAAAAATAGTGAGAATCATATGGATGACTCGAATGATGTAATACACATTATGCATCCCAGTATGCAGGAAGATAGCAATTTATATCCTGTGGTGAAAGTAGTTAAAAATAAACCAACTACTGAGAGTGCTGATAATAATATAGTTGTCAGGCGGAAAGTTCAAGGTAGTCAGACAATGATACACCATGACACAGATTTGAATATTTCTTTTCCCTTCCTGTGAGGATGGAGAAGGTCCCAGACGCGCTCCATGAGTCGCGGGCGTCAGAAAAGGAAGTATTCTGAGGACTTCCCACAGAACCAAACATTGAAGAAAATGTGGAAAAAGTGAGTAACTCAGTGTATAATTTATCTAATAGAGTACTAACTGAGAATGATGTCAACTTATTAAGTAAAGGTATGAATTTTATACCGAGGAGTAGAAGTGTTATTACAGAAACAGTAACAGACCTTAAAATGTTCTGCAGGAATATCATGTTAAAGTTGATTTTCAAGAATGATACTAGTACACCACATATAGATAGAAAGTTTACATTTAAGAAATTAAGTGACTTTATTCCTGTCAACCACCCAGTCATAGAGGCATACCAACGCCTGACTGAAGAAGAATTACATAAATACTATAATAATGAAGGAGGTAGTACATATCATTTCAGAGACAATCTTACTCATAGTGAAAGACTGAGTTTAAAGAAGTTGCAGAATGACAATACTATCATAGTCAGACCTGCAGATAAAAGAGGACGAGTGGTAGTTATGGATATAGATCATTATCATACAGCCATGAAGCAGATGTTGGATGATAGCTTTTATCAAGTCATCCCTCCATCTACCACAGAAATCATAATTGTGCCAATTAGGAATGTTCTACAGGAATTATATCAGGGGAAGTTCATAGATGAAGATTTGTATGGATATTTGTACATTAGAAGTCCCCTCATACCTATTATGCATGGACTCCCGAAAATCCATAAAGATCTGAAAGATCCTCCCATGAGACCGATAGTCTCAGGACGAGGATGGATTACAGAACACTTATCCGTATATATTGAAAAGAATCTCAGACCAATTCTAAATGAAAATAGGTATGTTCTTAGAGATTCCAAACAGTTTTTACTTGACCTATATGATTGTATTGGTGAAAAAGTTGAAATAGAGCCATGCATATTTGTCACTCTTGACATCCAGTCATTGTTCACAGTTATACCGAATGTCTTGGGGCTTAAGTATATTTCTCAGTATTTAAAACAGCATAGCAACTATGATTCAATAAAGATAGATTTAATTTTGAAGTTCTTAGAATTAGTACTTGATAATAATATTTTCATGTTTGATGATGTTACTTACAAGCAAGTGGATGGTGTTGCAATGGGCACACCATGCGCTAATAGTTACGCAAACATGTTTTTGGCTTGGTGGGAGGAGAATGTCTTATGCAAGACAGAGTTATATGAAAAGTATGTAATACTTTTTAGACGTTTTGTAGATGATGTTTTTATCTTATGGAAAGGGACAGTTGAGCAACTAGAGTTGTTTCTAGGAAAGATAAATACTTTGACTGATTTCCTTAAGTTTACTATGAACTATTCAATGAACAAGATTGAATTTCTGGATTTATTTATTGAGAAATTACCAAATGGACTAGTGAATACTGGCATATTCAGGAAGAATTGCTATAGCAACTCCTTACTAATGAGATCGAGTATGCACCCCTCTTTTGTTTTTAAAAATATTGTGAGAGGACAGGGAATAAGAGCATCTAGACTTAACCCCACTAATGAAGGTTTTGGTAATGAATTACATAGCCTAAGGAATAGATTATTAGAGAGAGGTTACGATAGACAAGAGGTAGATAGTAACTTGAAAGACATACCCGAGTTAAGATGTACTAGTGCCCTACCTTATTTTGGACCCCAGGCAACCAGTGATGGACAGGATAAGAGGATACATAATACTATTAATGTGAAATTTATGACCTCCTATACATCCGATTGCTATATAATCAGGAATATTGTAAGTGAATTCTGGACTGTCTTTCAAATAGATGAGGACATTAAGAACATTGTAGGTGATGCACTGAAATTCCAGTATAGGAATAAAAAGAACCTCAAGAGAATGTTATGCTACACTAATATGAGCAATAACAGTAGCAAGTCAGGTAACACTATACCGTGTGGTAAATGCAACTTTTGTATGTATATAGATATGAGTTCAAGTTTTATACACCCTGATACAGGAAAGAGTTTTGAGACAACAACTATAGCCGATTGCATGACTTCAAATATAGTGTATCTTGCGGTATGTCAAGAATGTGCTAGTTTTTATGTAGGCAAAACTAATCGCAAATTCAGGGATCGCATCAGAGAACATATTTACAACATAAGGAAGGGGTCCCTGAATAATGCATTAGCCAAACATGTGATTGATAATGATCCATCACATCATTTTTTGTTCAGAGTATTGGAAGTTAAACCCATTAATATGAGAGGGGGTGATATTAACAATCACACTGAGGATAGAGAAAATGATTGGATCATACGTCTAAGGGCAGATCATGGATCAGGTCTGAATGAAAGAGTATCTATTAAACCAAGACTAAGAAAGAGGAGGAAAATCAGATAGGATGGGTGGTATACAATGAGATATTCATAAACATTAGCACATACACATTTACATATATATCTCTTAGGATCTTTTAAACATGTCATTATTAGTGAATATATTTTATGTTAGATAGTCAATATGTGATATTTCCTGTATGTATTTGTATGTTTTTTATACATAGATTTTAATTAATTTTATTCGTATGAGATTGAGAAGAAAATCTTATTTAGGCATACTTATGTATCATAGTTGATGTCTATATTTAATAGATATTGCCAGCAATGTATCATACAATCGCAATATAATATGACTACCATATTAATTTGGTAATATAAATATAAATTTGATTATATTAACATGAATTTGAACATATATATATATATATATTCACTATTATATATATAGACACATACTAATGTATTATTCACCATCTATTATAATATTATTGTGATTATGGTTGCCTATTTATAATTTTATAAATTAGTATGTATATGTTTTTAAGAATACGTTTGATACAGCTATAAGCATTTCCCTTTTAAATGTAGAATGAATTGCATAATTGATAGTAAAGCTTGTGTATATATAAATGACAGCTTTTATGTCACCCTACATAGACCTGAGGAAGCTAATTATAGCGAAAGCACTTGTCTGTTTCTGTTCCACAGTATTAAAGAAAAACTTTTTATCCATCACTGAATCGGAGTGTTACTGTTGTACTAGAGGATTGGAATTTATTGTTTGTTTCGCTCAAAGCCAGGTGTTTCTGCTTAGTTTTTACTTTATTTTTTCTGGCTTGTGAGCGTTCATCCAGAAAGGTGACTGGTTCTTCATTTCAATTTATTTTTCTGAACTTTCATGTCACACACATACATGGTTAGTCATTCAACTCTTTAATGTGTATATATAACTAATAAGCATATCTGATAAACAAGTCCTCAGTTGCAGTGAGCACTCTGCACTGTAATGACTATAAAAATACACCAGCTGCACATTATTCCATGTGGCAACTGGTATAAGTTCATGCCCACAATACAGGTGAGCCAGGGTACTAATTTAGCATGATCCAAATTGTATTAATGCTGTTCCAGTCAATTTTTAAAGCTAAAGAGCAATATAAAGTTAATTATGTATAACAATAGCTATGTATAGCAGTGGATATCATATACATTATATGTGTGACTGAGGGTATAACAATTATATTTTTGTACTTAAAAGCGTCTTTTCTCCCCTGGGATGGACTTCATACTTCAATTATAATCATATACACATGAATGTATAAACCAGGACATTGTCAGGTCACACACATACATGGTTAATAACTCACTGTTTAATGTGCATATATAATTAATGAGCATACCTGACAAACACTTCCTCTGTGGGAAAGAGTTAAAAACACCTATGTGGAAGATTATGTATTGTCTGTTTTACATAGGTTTGAATCCTACATTGCACAAATTACTTTTATCAGTGTGTAAAGCCACACAAAAAATGTGTCAGGTCATAAAATTTGTACACCCAAATACATGTCTGAAACATTGTCATCTAACAGATACAGCAGCATCCAACCCATAAACTAATACCATCTGTCACATTACCCTTCCTAAATCATAAACTGTATTTTACTCTGTTTGACACTGTTGCTGTCTGCTTAATATCAAGCAAAAGTGGTTGGCATGGTTATGCAGGTTTGCACACTGATAGTTAAACGCAATATCACACATTGGAGGGAAAACACTTTAACTGTTGCTGCATGACCTGTGCAGACATGGCAGGAGCTAGAAAGGAAAGTGTCCACTTTAGGGCTCAAAGATGGGGTGTAGAGGAGTCTAGAATATTCACTGGACTCCTTGTAAAGTGCCACAGCCATAGGCTATTGCAGGGGGACTTTACCAGATCTCAGTATAAATCAGAGTCATGGAATAGCCTTGCCAAGGTTGTCTCCAGGCAACTGATATTCTGCTCAATGGACAGCAATACAGGCACCACTACAATAAGCTGAAAAGGCGCAAGCAGGTACAATTCAGCCAATGGCTGGATGAGTTTAGGATTACTGGCATCCCACATCTGTAAGTATAGAGATAAAGATATTTGAAATTATAGTCAAACTAGAGATAGGCAAGACTGTTATGCATAATGCTATTCTCCTTTTCTCTCCTCTTTATTTTGCATTTGCCCAGGAGATTGCATGAACAAGGAAGCCCATGCTGAACATTTAGAAAGACTAAGAGAAGCAAGGGCTATGTATACAGCACAAAATAATTATTATTATATTAAAAGTATTGTTCTTCTATACATTAGTAACAAATTAAGCATGCATATCTTAACTGTAAAATCAAGCATGCATACTTCATTCTGTAGCTCAAAGGAAGTAGGAGTCAATTGTAATAGTGCTGTGGGTTCAAATCCCACAGGTAACAAATACATTTTTAAAAGAATTAAAAATTATTAACTACTAATTTCAACAAAATTGGTATAAATGCTATGTTATTAACTTAATCTGTATTATCTGAAAAAGTATATGTGCAATATAGGCATAGTGCAAGGATTACTTGGAAAAAATATCAGTCCTAGTTTGTAATTTTTTTAAAAAGTATAATTAATGTAAAAGTAAAATGTATATTTGTATTGTAGAAATGCATTGTATGTGACATATGATGGTTCTAATTATCTTTTTCTTTTTCTTTTTTTTGTTGATTACCCCTCTCTTTTTTCTTTTTTATATGCATGGTCACAACATCCTGATGTCATCAGTTTCTAACAACTGACAAAATCATTTCTGGCACAGGGATGCAGGCCAACCAGTGAGGTGCAGCCTGCCATCATTCCAATGGCTGCCGCACCAATGGACAGCACATCTGGCAGTACTTCCTCTGTAGTTCCTGCACTAAATGGGCTCTCAACATCAGGTATCATTCTAAGTATGTATAAGTCTGTGCGCATAGTCAGAAAGACATGAGCCTATATCCTGCTGTCAGCAATCCAGCCCCATGCTGAACAAATATTTTGACAATCGTACATGTATACACAGCCATTTCATACTGGCCTCCCAACATCTTCTCCCAAACATACAATGATGATGTCATCTACTACAAATTGTCTAACCACAGTGTAAAAGTCAGACTTGTGATGTGGTGTTTGCATTAATTACTGAGTTTTTTTTAGCTTATGTAACTAGTTAGGTAGGGGTTTTGATCTCACTGCAAACAAATCGGTGTGTTTGAATGTGTGTAGTTAGAAGAGCATGAATGTGTATCTTACTGTCAGTAATCCAATCCCATGCAGGACAAATCTTTTGACAGTCATACATGCCTACACAGCCAATACATACAGGCCTCCAAAGATCTTCTCCCAAACATACAATGATGTCAACCACTATAAATTGTCTAGCAGCAGGGTAAAAATCAGATTTGTGCCATGTGAGACACTCCAACTACCTTCTTCTTCTCTCACCACACACTGCTGATATCATTAGCTATAATGTTGTCTGACACTGTGAAAGCCAGACTTGTACTGTAGCTCTTGCATTAAGTACTGTGTTCTGTAGATAGTTAGAAAGGGGCTGTAGTCTCACTGAGGTAAACTTATGTGTGTGTTAATTTAACAATCAGTACAGTGACAGTTTTAGAATGACATGTGAGTCGACAGCTGTGTCAAACACTTTTCCAAACATTTTCTTGTAGCATACACTAATAATGACATCCTACATAAACTGCACTGTGACAGCATTCAAGTCAAACTTGTGTTGTGGCAGTAATGTAAAGTGTGTTCTACAACTTCTGTAGTTAGATATTTAGGGGTTTCTAACCTGACAATAGGCAACTTTAGTCTGTATACATTTAAACAATTTTACACAGAGATGTGACTCCAGATCCATATCAGACACTCCTCCCAACATCTTCTTCTCAGCATACAATGATGCTATCATACTCTATGAGGTGCAAAGTGACAGTGTTAAAGTCAAACATGTATGATGGTGATAGTTTTACATTATATGGAATTCAGCTTCTATAACTACACAGGTGTAATGTGTAAATTAGACACAGTTTATTGCTCTGTGTGTGTACGGTGGTATATTATGGTCATTGTGTGACCTTACGAATTGCTTTCCATTTCACTACCACTTTGAAAAACCTGTAACACAGCCATATGCATTCAACATCCCCTTGTTCTCGTTGGCCACATGACATCCTTCCTGCACAGGTTGTGAAGGACACCCTCATTTCAAAGATCCATACCCACATCATGAAGCAGAGTCCTTCCATGAGCGTCTGCAAGCCATCTCCAGATCACTGGATGTATGATTGCTAATTCTGTCATGGCAAGGTGCACGTTACATCTGGACAGAAGCAGGATGTAATACAATCAAATGCACACATATGCACATAGCCTTACTATCTTCCATCATATAGATATAGGGAGTTTGGTGTAAATGGTAAAATAATGGACAGGATTTTAAGTGACATTGGCTGCTAGCTTAATAATGTCCTGTGACCCTATGAACATTCCATATGTCAATGTTGCTGTCAGAGACATGTGCTATGTTGAAGTCTGGATGTACGATAGGCCTACAAGAGGGTATTAGAATCTATGATGTGAGGTAATGCATTGATGGCTGCTGCTGCAATTTCATTACATGTTCCTTCCATAGCAGCTATAGTAATATGCCTCCTGAGAACTGTTTACATGGGATGATAATGTGTATGTTGTTGGATTAGTAAAGCATGTTTTTTTTTTTTTTGTAGTGGAGCAGATCAACATTCAATCATCACAGTGACACTTGCAGCATGGCACATGTGTACATGTGCATACCTACCAACATAACATTTTCTGTGACATATATTAATATAAATTCATACTTATTACATGGGCACATAAGTCTTGTTTCATACACATGCTGTAATGATGTGATATACACAAAAGTTTCACATATTTTGATTCAGTTACAGCCTTGTGAAATTCATTGTATGAACAATTGTGTTGCTATTCCCAAGGATTATTGAGGTGGTCATCAGCACCACTGTGTGACTATCAGCGTTTGTATCAGTAGCTGTTCTGCATGAGCCACAAATAACTCATGTGTAATGTGTTCATATATGGCATCAGGCCACTCAAACACAGCTTTCAAATGAAGAACATATAGACATATGTTGTGCAATTGATGCAATTATGTTGGAAGAGTTGTATGACTGCGTGAACAGTTTCATTGCATGGCATGTGATGCATAACAAAGGTTGTATTTGGAGGTGTTGTCACAAATTTTTTATTTAAATAATTGCGAAATGTTAAGGGAAATACACAACTAAGTGCAGAGCTGTTTGTTTATGCTACCAAACATGCTCACCTGGATAAAGTATACAATGAGCTAGCTGACAGTTTGTGTTATACTTCAGCCCGTTTCCACTGGCCATAAGCCAAGGTATACATGCAAACATTATTCAGTTTATTTTCTCAAGAGAGCAGCTCAACTGTGCACTCTCTAATGCTAAAAACACAGAATCAATGAGCCATGACAACATCCCAGGTTGCCTATACCATGGCTTAAAACCTGACCTAGCAGACACACATTGGATCTCTACTTAAACACAGCCTCTAGATAGCCAATGTTCTGGCAGAAAGGTGTACAGCAACAGTTAACTGTGTGAACAAGGTAGAAGCATCACCTGATGCAGGGAATTTATAGACCCATGACCCTGACTCTCCTAATCTGTGAGGAAGACCAGTGAAACATCATGGACCTTATCATAAATGACACAGATAATCTCCTGACTGAGTACAAAACCAAGTTTTGATTTGTTAAGGCTACAACATCTGTTAAATCTAGTTAATGTCTTCAAGAAGGTCATCAAGGGCATGCATGTGGAAAAGTCTGTCATCCCCCATAACTTGGACTAGCCAAGGCATCTGACACAAATCCACACTCAGGTACTAGAGAGAATTTGTCTCAAGTGGTCGTAAACACCGACATCACCAAGTGGGTAGACAAATGGATCATAGATAGGGCACATAGTGTCAAAGTGTGTGAAGATGAAGTCACCTCTAGCTAGAGTCCAGTGACCAAGTCCATACCTCAGGGTTCTGTACTAGTCCCTTTCCTGTTCAGTATTTCAGTGGCATAACTCCAGACAAACGTACACATCTTTTATCTAACCAGCTTTGTGGATGACTACAAATTGTGGACAATCATTAAATCCAGAAAAGTTATTGATATCATGCAGACAGTATTAACACACACAAATGATTGGTACCACCACCATGGAGACACACTAGATGAACAAAAAGCATAATAATTTCATTTTTGAAAGCAAATACACAAGCTAATTACAATATAGACAGCACACCCATATGATCATACCAAATGGTGTGTGACCTGGGTACTTAGGTAAATAGTAAGGAAAACTTCAAACAGCATTTGACCACAGATGTAGCACATCTCCTGAGTATGGGCAGGCAATCCAAATCAAAGTACATTATATTCCCATTGTTCTCAGTCCCCATCACACCAACAATAGAGTACAGTGTACCCTTTTATGTGTGCCTCAACACACATCTTCCAGGGATGATTCACTCATGTATCACTTTTTCCACAATGATCTTACACACGTCTTTTTGTTCATAGATAAGTATTCTTTGTGATACATAACCATTAGGAGTTAACAATGCAGACTTCCCCTCAAGGTATTATCGAAGATGCATGTGTGATACATCTTCCTGTGATGCATCCAGTAAATACAAAGCTCATTGACAACATTGATGGCATGGGTTACATTGCTCCTAATATAAGATAGGTTGAAGAGTGTCCCTCTTAACATCTCCCAAAATTGGTCGTTTTTGAGAAAGGTCTCCTTGATTTCCCTTACAGATTACTGACAAATCATTACAGTGGTACAAGTGTGTTCATGTAGAACATGTTAATAACTCACAATCACATACTGTATATGAATGACATAGATTAATGGTGGTATTATTATGATATTGTCCATGACTGTGTGTGCTTCTGTCTGCTGTTGTCCATGAGCCTGATACTATGTGTCTCAGTTTGTTGAGACCTATGCTGATGTTACATTCATATTCAAGCAACTGTTTTAGTACATCTTCACAATATGCACATTCCCTTATTGTATATACTGTCCATGCTAAATGTCCTCTCCAGTGATCATGTCAGGCTGCTTATATCACAACCAATCACCTCCACTGATATCTAACCTTGATTGAGAGTCACATAATATACAATTAACTGTATAATGATATCAATATATCCATGCAGTAGGTGTAATCAGCAGTGTATACTGTATTATGTACATAAATGAATAATGTTCATGCTACAACTTTTTTGTTTTTAGGGTGTGTGTACATTGACATGTCCTTATCTGGTGTACATTATCATGTTTCACTTGTCCTCTTACCCTTTCTTTATTCCTACCATCCTTGTCTGTGGCTCTTTACAATACACATACTTCCCCAGACTAGTGTCTTCATATGGTTCTACCTCACTTCAACGACACGCCAGAACATTGACACGGACATCGCGAGCCCCAGAAGATCGACAGCACAGAAGACCGACGCAACGGGACCTAGAAGATCGACAAGCAGAAGACCGACCTGACGGATGAAAGCACCGATGCCGAGGATGCCGAAATGAGAAAAGGCTGTGTAAGTATGCGGTAGTGACGGACGTTAGGGTGCGAGTAAGGTAAGTGTGGATAGGGGTGGGTTAAGTGAGTTAGGGTTAGGGAGCGGGTCAGGTAAGTGTGCGGTAGTGATTGTGTTTGGGTTAGGGGCGGGATAAGTGAGTTAGGGTTAGGGAGCGGGTCAGGTAAGTGTGCGGTAGTGATTGTGTTTGGGTTAGGGGCGGGATAAGTGAGTTAGGGTTAGGGAGCGTGTCAGGTAAGTGTGCGGTAGTGAAGGACCTTAGGGTTAGGGTTTGGGTTAGGGTTGTAGGTAGTTGTGTATGTGAGGTTTAATGTGGGTTTGTAGGGATTTTGGTGTGCTTGTGTTGTGTATGTGGTTTTTGGATGGGGAATGTGTTTTGTTTGCTGATTGTGGTGTGTGAAGTGTATGAGGTTTCGTGTTTGTGTACCGTCGGTTATTTCGTTGTCGGGCATGTGGAATTTCATGGTTTTGTACTGTCGGTTATGTGGTTTTGGTGATTGCGTTGTCGGTGTTTTGGTGTTTCGTTTATGTGAGGTAGAACCCTTCATATTGCAGTCTATGTACCCTTGATGATCATCAGCAAACCTTTATTTCAGTATGGCAAAAACATGTTTCTACTGTACTTTGCATGGAGTACTCTTTCCTGTTATGTGTTAGTACTGCATTCATTGCGTTACATTAAAGCCTGGTAGTCATTGTGGCTGTCCGCACAATCCCGTAGAAGAAATGTGCCCATAGGTAGCCTGTCTGCATGTCTGAATGTGTTCATGCTGCTTTACATGGTTTCCTGTATGGCAACACTATCGCTGGCCATAAAACCTCGCTTTTATCTGTTAAACCACAATGCGTGGCATGCAAATGCAATTAGTACTGCTGCTCATTGTGCAAACACGTAAATTCCATGTAGGCCTCGCGCTAAGCCTACATGGAGTTTATTGAATCCCCAGGAAAGTGTTTTGAAGGAAGAGTATTCTAATAGAAATTGAAATAGACACTATTTTGTCCTGTCAACAGAAGTGCAGTGATGTTTCACACTATTTTGTCATTACAGACTATGTAAGAATCAATGCTAAAAGAAGGAAACCACACAGGTCAATTTAAACTTCTTTGATTCTTTGTAAGTTAGTTTCACATATTCCAAAAAAAATTCTGGAAATACATTAATTTTCTCTTTCTCACAAAATGACATTCAGTGATTATCCTTTACACAGACAAAAGTAAATCTTTTCCCTTTGGCCAGGGTAAACCTCAAGAGGGATTTTCTGAACCTAAACTATGGTTTAGGGTTCATGTCTGTTAATAAAGTCCAATGAAAGCAGATCTTTTCTTTTCTACAGTTACAATTACTGCACCGTCGGTATATCAAATCTTGTTGTCAATGTTAATGTGAAACTTTGAATGAATACATAGAAAGCATCAGGTACTTAGTTGCAATGCTTTATGACTTGACAAAGATGTTGACTGTAGTTTGAGGAAATGGCTGCACAAAGTTTAGAATTTTCTTCTATAGTTAAGGTGTAAACTTGTAACATCACTCCCTTTTTCAAAACGTTTCAATGGGAATATATTTGTAATGTGTCTATGAACAGGAAGCTATACAAAAACAGAAATGTGTCTGTATATCTGTCAGATTTGCTTAGTCTTGACCTATCAAAGATGTGCTGCAGTAATTTACTGAAAGTCCTTAACTAGCTATTATTTAATTCTAAGATTCTTTTACTCTTATTAACATTTGCAAAAATAATAAGGAAAGAGTACAGAAAATTAAAGGTTAATAAAAGTGAATCTGTAAACAGGGAAGGAAGAAACTAGTGCATGCTAGATGTACAGGGAAGATAATGTCAGCCATCTATGCATATGGTGGAGTAATGGATTTGTGGAAGGAGGTATATGGGAAAAAGATTGAGAATATTTGAAGACTATGTTTATTTGAGATATTTTCCCAACAGGTCAGATAACCAGGGTGTAAGCAAGTAGACCTTATGTCTATGGCAGGGTGGGTGAAAAAGAAAACAGCAAATCACTTCAAAGTGTGAGAGAGATGGATCTGGGCTTATTTCATAAAACTCCGGAAAGGGGTGGCTAATTAAGGGGTGATGGGGAAAAGAATATTGAATGAGTGATACAAATGGGGAGGGACAGGAGAAGGATGCAAGGGGGTGAACAAGAGGGACAAGTAAAAAAATGCATGATTATATTCCAATGAGACAGAAATGCATTTGTAAATAGATTGGAGATGGGAAGTGAAAGACAAATGCTGCAGTGTACAAAGCAAAGATTAAACCATGTGAAGTTTTGCTGATCATTCCTTTCATTTTATTGTTATTAAAAACTTCTAATAAAAATAACTATTTTACAAGAGAAATGAAAATAGGCATTATATTCCTTTTTGTCATGGAACTATTAAGTAGGAAAGTGTTTGTAGTGACATAAAATATGACTACTACCTCTGCATTTAGACAAATACAGACACTATACAACAAGAACATATAATGATAATATAGTGATGGTTAATGAAAACTGAAAACGTATGAAATGCCACTATGTCCCTACAATTAAGAAGCTATTTTAGAAAAGCTAATTTCTGAGAATAGATCACTATTTCCTGAGTTGTTAGTAAAGGAAATAAAAATAAAGATAAAAATATGAGAGTTAGAAATAGATATTTTTCTACGCAGAAAGGAAATTTGCTGTAAGCATCATTTGCTTTGTTTTTTTTTCTGATTATAGGAGAAGAAAGTCATACAAGTGATATAATTTTTTAATCTACCCTTTCAGATGTCAAAAACAGAAACACTTTGTTTCCATTATTTCAAGTAATGATGCATAACAACTCTTGCAAAATAAAATATGCTAAGAGCTATAAAGCTGATACTTAAATATGTTGAGAATATCTGTGTCTTTGTTTCTTCATATAAGACTCAAGTCCTTCAAAAACTACAAGAACCGTTGGTGACTCTGTTGGTTATTTTTCCCGCCCACCCTCTCATTCCTTGATCTGCTTTTTAAACTTGGTGATTTTAAGCTGTCCATATTTACTGTAAATTGAGCTTTATCAGCTACTCCCTTTCTACGCTACTGTGTATATCTTTAATTGTTTGTTTGTCTTTCCTTGTGCTTATTTTGGAAAAAGGGCACATTTTTTCTCTCATTGTCTGTTCTGCTGATTTTCTTGCTCTGACTTCATTATATAGTTTGTGGTTGAGTAAAGTAGCATACTTTTATAATCTAGCAAGATTTTGTTCTGTATTTTTTATATCAAGAGGACAGAGGTTTTTCCATCTAGTGGCAGTGGGTGGTAGACTGGTCTGTATAGGTTTGGGAAACACACCAGAGATTCCTGCATGCAGTTGTTTTATTGGCTGTAAGGCTTATTTATCAGCTTTCCTTGTTTTTAGTGGCTTTATAAATTTTGTACAGTTGAGTGGCTCTTGGTTAACTTCTACAAAGTGAAGTACATTTACTGAATAATCACACTTTTATAAGGCATTTAAAGTACACTACTGTTATCTTGAATTGCTTATTTCCTTAAGTTTAATTTTGTTTGTGATAACATTTCACTCCAAACACTCTTTTACTGTGCTTTTACAAAAGGAGGACTAGAATTATTCATCTAGTGGCAGTAGGTGTTTACTTGGTCTATCTGACTTGGGAAGCACATAGAGGACTCTAAATGTATTTTTTTAATTGGCCAGAGGGCTTAGTAGTAATTTTTCTGTATCTCCACTGCTGTTATAAATTCGGCACATTTGCATGGAGCTGCTTGTTGTGCCAGTGCCCTGTACAGATGCAAACATCTACATACTGTAAATGTTTACTGAGCGATTTATTGCTTTTTTTGCACTTCTTTAAAGTTTAAAGTTGCATTTTTAAACTGCTGTAAGGGCTACTGTTCTTCACTGAAATAAACTGTATCTAGTATTTCTTAATTAGTATTAGGTATCTAACACTTGGGCTCCAAACCAGTCATTTACAATAAGAGGGTCAAAGTCTGCGCTCTTGTGGCAGAGGAGACATGAGTTCACCTATACGAGCTAGAATTGCTGGTAGAAAGCTCATTGTGTGCTTACTTGATTGGCCTTAAGGCATAATTAGTGTAAAGCTTGCTTTCTTATGCATTTGCACGAAAATGCTCTTCACTCAGTGGCAGTTACTGATGCCTTGTATACATGCAATCACCAGAAGCTAAAATTTCTCTATAAAAACACCTCACAACTTTACCTCAGTCACTCATTATTCACAGGATAACTAGGTTGTGCAATGAACAGCATTTATGCACTTAGTTAGGCCTATTTAAGCCTACCTTAACTTATTATAGCACCCAGGACTATTGCTGCTCAGAGAACATCTGGTTTGGGCACTGATCAGCATTCCTGGCTAGGTTAGCTGGAGATTACACCAAGTAAACACCCTTCCCTCATCTAGTTACAAGCACCCTCCACTCCTATCCCTTGTAGTACACATTATGGCCTGTAACAATGGATGGGCACTTTCCTGTTATGTCTACATCCAGCTTCATAGATATGGGCATCCTGATACAAAGTAGCAATTGCCTTATGTACATAGGCAGCCACTTAATTTTCAAACAGACAAATACCATATGTGAGAGATGTAGTTACACATTGACACTGGAGGCTAAACTCCCACATACAGACACAACAAGCAACAAACTGGTTGTCAGTGACTCACTCATTGCACCCACAAAGGACCACACATATAGTCCACATATGTAGAGGTGCTCACATGTAACTTATCCAAACTGCAAAGGCCTCTCAGAAGCAGTCCTCAGAAACTCCACACACACACTCAAACAAAATTCCCATCACAACACATGAAGCCACATTTCATTGTGCCTCATCTACCAAGCCCATAAGGTGAAACACTCCACAACCCAATATTCTGGTCATAGGAAACTCCATTTTGAGGCATAATGATGTCCCTCTTACCAGGCTTGATAAGGGGAAGGTTACAGTTAGTTGCCTGTCAGAGGCCAGGATCCACCAGATCATGCAAGCACTTAGGTCACTTACTGCTAAGTACTAGTATGACTTAGTCATAGCCCATGTGGGCATGAATGACCTGAGACATAGCTCCTTGGACTATATGAAGACTATCATGATTGACCTTCTCATAATGTGTTACAGGTAGGTATGACCCTAGCTTTGAGCATCATTCTACCATATCCAAGGATGATTCCACAATACTAGCAGAAATTAATTTATTTTAAAAATTGGCTTAGCTACTGGTGTTATTTCAAAAGGGTCCAATAGTTGTCAGCCTGGGAGGACGTGGTTGACAGGCCATGCTGCTTTGCCAGGGATGGTCTTGACCAGTCACCTCTGGGCTTTTCAATATTGGCAAAGACATTATCCACCCCTACCGTGTCTTTTTCAGGAATTTCCAAGGAGACAAACCTTCCAACATAACAAATGCTACTCAGGACAAGCTGAAGATGCTACTGCTCAAAGTTAGGAGTCTCAACAAAAAACTGTACTCCCTGGAAGCTCTCCTCACAGTGCAGAATGCTGGTGCCTGTGCAGTTACAGAAACATGGTTCAAAGCCATAGAAAGCTCTCTGGCAGTGCATGGCTATAATGCCTTTCATATATTACGTTCACCCACTGAACATGAAAGAGCAAAAGGCAGAGGTGTATCTATCTATATAAAGGATAAGCACACCTCAAGGCTGGTCAAACAATATGACAAGCTTGCGTTACTCCATGTCAAACAACCACTGAAAAAAATCCATTACCATATTCTTGCTAGCTACAGGTCCCCCACTACGAACCAGGAAACCTATGCATCATACCTGAAATTACTAGAATCACTCACCATTCAGCCCAATACCATACTCATGGGTGAATTTAACTACTCCTACATTAATTTGGAAGCATACACAACTACTAACATGCATGCCCAAAGATTTCTTGACTTTGTAAATTCAAATGTCCTGGAGCAACTAATCTGCACTCCCACTAGGGGAACAAATATACCCACAAATGGCAATCCGTATGTTCATCACAGGGATGTCGGGAGGCATATGCACTGTACTGATTTCAGTACAACTTCTTAGAAGAGGGGTAGCATTAAAAAAAAAGTATGTATTTTTAAAGGTTGTTGGCTCCTTTAAGGGGGATATGAGCCAGTCAGAAGTGAGCTGACGTCATGTCCGGCTGGCCGCGAGCGGGAAAGAAGACAATCGCAAATGGATTATTTATCGTGAGCAGGAAATGTGAAGATGGAAGGCAATTGAGTGTCAGGAACAGATTATCAGGGAAGGTGTGTGTGTCTGTGGGAAATGCCACATGGAAAATGTCAGCTCTGGAAAAAAATCATTACAAACACATGCACATCTACAATACAAACTACAGACAGTGCTTGAAAAAAAGGGACACACTATAAACCTATATTATATGACAAAAGACTTGTTAAGCAGTAAAGACAATCAAACTATAACTTTATAGTTGATGAGAATGCATTTTAGGCAACAAAACAGCAAGTTATCTGACTTTACCTTCATTACAGAAGTTACTGCCTTGATGATGAAAGCAAAGTAGCACAACAACTTTTGAATTACAGTGTGTGCCCAATTTGTTTCCTATGAAAGGGAGGCCTGGAAGTTGTAGAAAATGGATCCAATGCAAAAAATGGATACAAAGCTTTAGATACCTTAGCTGCTAGAGCTGAAGAGAGAGCTGAGGAAGAACAGCGGTCAAGGGAATCACTTCCTAGACTTTTTAGCCTTTTCTTTTTGTTTATCTCTCTTGTTCCCTTTGTGCTTGTCTGAAAGCTTCTTTCTGGATAGTGACACACCAGAAGCAGAAGACAGAGCAGGTGGAGGGATGAGACCTTTGAGGACTGGTTTGTTCTGATGTTTGACCACTGTCCTATGTCCAAAGAAAGTGCAGATGTCATAACCCTCATCTAAACGACAAGCCCCCAAACAATAAACACACTTGGCACTGTTGTTTGAATTGGGCATTTTATTGCCACAAGATGCATACTTCTTGAACCTTGTAGGTTTATCTGCCATGTCAAAAGGGAAAACAGCCACAATAACAAACATGGCAAAAAGTTCAAGGACAGTTGGAAGAATAATACCAACTATGGTATAGAGAAAACACTATAGAGCAGAGGACAGCAAAAGCAGTATACCATCAATGGGGATACAAGATATCAGGTAAAACACTGGTTGGAGAAGTAGAAAGGGTCATGTGACCAAGAAAGGCAACAACAATTAGCTAAACTCTTTTTTTTGGGGGGGATGGGTTATCCAGTCCCCGGTAGCCCGCCAGAATACCAACGTCCTTGTGTGTGTGTATGCCCCCACAGAATACACCTGCTGGCTACAGGTGCATGTGAAAATTCCCCCACAAAATACACCTGCTGGCTAATGTTCAGGCTCAAACCCTGTACTGTTGCTTCAGGGTAAGAAGAGCCTAAAGTCCTTAACCGCCACCATTTCTGAACTTTGTTCACTTTTGTTTTTCTAATGGTTGTTAACTATGGTGAGAAGTGAGAACTGAGAACTGAAGTTGTATTTCCCCCATTATTGTTTTTGTTGTGTGTCCAGGTTTTTTGTGCTAAGGTGTGAACTGAGAACTGTATTTGTATTCCCTCATTATTGGCTTTGTTTGTCCAGGTTTTTTTGTGCTAAGAGGTTGAAAGCTATCTAAATGATAGCCATTAAGTTTGTCTTCCTATTTTCAAACTGCTGATTTAGCATAGTGGTATGTTGCACTGACTGTAATGCATATGGTTCTGGGTTCAAGACATGCATGGTGATAACACAGCATTTTATTCTAGCAACTTTCCAAAATTATACAAGCAATGTTTAAAACGTGTCATTTGTTTTTGGGTTTTTGCCCCCCCCCCCCAATAAATGTTGGCTTTTTCCAGATTTCTTGTGCTGCAAAGTTCAGAGATACAGTTGAGTGTTGAAATTTTACAAGGAGCTGAGAGCTGCGGGGGAACTAAAGTTTAGTGCTGCTTATACTGAGTGGGCTTGTACTGTTAATAGCACAACAGGTAGTATACTTGCTTTTAATGCAGAAGGCTGTGGGTTCTTCTCCCACAGTAGGTAGATGCATTGCTGATATTGTACTGTGTTGTAAAGGGGGGGGGGTAGATGCTGTAGTCCGTTTTGGCGAAGATATCTAGTAGTAACTATGAACCTGTTATCAGTTTGCCATCCATTCCCTATTGCAATATTACTAGTGTATCATTGTTTTTAATGCAACATAGGCAATTTATTCCTCAAGGGCAACAGGCACTTTATTTGTAGATGAAACCATGAAATATAAAGTTGTTTGCTAGCAGCAGCCTCTTCGTTAGTTACAGATTTCTTTAATGTGGAATTATGTAGATGGCTTTTACTAGTTCAGAGATTGTGCATATTTACTGATACTGGTGGACTGCAGAAGTTTGAGTAGACACTTATGATGGAAATGTTATGAATTGGGCTGTTTTGTCATTATTGGTGCATGCATTTTGTTTAATTGTTTACTGGAAAAATGTTCAAACCAATATATTTAAAACACTCTCTAACAACTATAATGTATTGTACAAGGAATATAATTTAATACAGTCAGGAAGGTGTATCAAAGAGCATGTGTATGTTTCATGTGCAAGGGGCCTATGATTTGAAAACAGCCAAAAGTTAATCTTTATCTGCCACTGGCAAAATGTATTTTCTTTGAATGTGGGTTTCAATGCTGTTTCAATGAATGTGAGTTTCAAGGGCAGAGAAGTTTTAATGCTAAGTCTAGTTTAACTGTGAGACTACATTGCTTTGTTTAGCAGATATTTATTGGTGTTCGTGCTGTAAAATGCAAAATAAAACTTTTCTGGCAAATCATTTAGGAATGAAGTCACTAAATAATGACCAACATTAAGTTTCAGATGTCACAATCTTCAGAAAAATGCATGCTAAAGCAAGACCTGTTATTCTATCAACTGTCTTATGTTTATACAAGATCAATTTTTAGTACTGATTGTATGTTCCACCAATATATTTGGCCTTGTCCAGATTTCCTGCATTAAGAGGTTGAGAGGTATGTGCAAATAAATCGCTTTATAGAATTAAGAATATCCAAACCTCTCAACTGTCCCCAATTTTGGCTCAAAATGCTGCTCTCCCCCTAATAATCTCTCCACAAAATAGCAATTTTGGAAGAAAACATGGAGGGTTACAATTATAAATAACTGTAATGATCAGAGTTATACATTACTTCTATTTCAGAAATGCATGTAGATTCTCTAATTTTGTCAGCTGCTCAAGTTAACAGTGTTCATATTAAAATGGTGTCCCTTCTTTGACAGATTCCCAGCTGTATTGTGTGGCAATTTTATATTTTTGCATCACATTTTTGGTCCGTTTTTCATAAAACTGCTTTTTTCTGGCAAATTAGTGGCAAATCATTAAAGACTGAAGTTAGAAAATAATGGCAGACATTTGAGTTTCAGATTTCATACCTTTCAGAAAATCCGTACTAATGCAAGACCTACTACTATTCTATTATCTTTCTAAGTTTATAAGAGCAATATTTTAAAAAAATGTCCTTATTTTTGGGCCTTTGCCTAATTTTTATTTATGGATTTGTTGGTCTAAGAGGTTGAGAGGTGTGTGTGTGTGTGTGTGTGTGTGTGTGTGTGTGTGTGTGTGTGTGTGTGTGTGTGTGTGTGTGGTAGGTAGGTAGCATACCTCTCAACTGTCCATATTTTGTAGAATGTCCAGATTTTTGCCCCATATTTTTTGTCTGTTCCTCATAAATTTTGTGATTTTCTAGAAAATCATTGAAGGCTGAAGTTGCTAAATAATGACAGACATTTGAGTTTCAGACTTCATGTCCTTTAGAAAAATTCATACTAGCAGAAATCCTGTTATTTTAGCAACTTTCTCATACTAGCACAAATCCTGTTATTCTAGCAACTTTCTAAGTTCATGAGAGCATTATTTAATATCTGTCCCTTTTTATTTTAGGCTTTGTCCATATTTCTTGCACTAAGAGGTAGGTAGGGGTGTGTGTGTGAATGAAACACCCTAGTTAGGGGTAGCAGGTAGTTAGTAATTTACTCAAGCTCAAAACCTGTACCTTAGTTACAAATAACAAAAGCATGAATCCTCTACCCCAACTACCTTGCTGCATTTTTCAAAGAAGTGACTTTCAGGTTCATTTTCAAGTCAAGGAACCGAGTTTGAGTGAATCCATATTATATTACTGAAGAGGCATTACAGTGAATGCCTCTTCATCAACACTAAAAGAGCGAACCGTGAATTACGAGAATGGCCATAGCTTGGCTGGGGAGGGCGGTAGCAGTTTGAAAGCTGTGAGTACAAATTTGAAAATCCTAGCTATACCCCTGGTTCATCAGTCTCAAAATTATACATCAAAAGAAACCCCATATATAATACATACGTCTACACCAAGTGGACTTCCAAGACTGAAGCACATAAAGCAAGCAAACAGTGGCTAGGACTCTTTTCACAGGGGATTCTATTGTATGACACACACATGTCCCATTCACCAGGCTAGCCAGCAGGAAGATAATGATTAGTTGTTTATCTGGAGCCAAAACCCACAATATCATGCATGCACTCCAGTCACTGTCCCACAGGTACCAATATGATTATATAACTATCAATGTAGAGTGTAAATAACCTGAAACATACCTCACTGGACTATATGAAAAGAGGAATTATGGATCTCTTGGAATATATGTCACAGACAATTATGTACCTTGCACTGAGCAGCATTCTACCTTCACTAAGGATGATGGCATTCGTCCATGTGCAACAGAAAAAGTGCCTTACCATATCTTAGTGAGCTATAGGTCACCATCTGTGTTCCAAGAGTCTCATAACTCATACCTAGACCTACTTGAGACACTCACCATTCAGCCAAATACCCTGTTCATGGGGACTTTAACTGCTCCTCTATAGACTGGGAAACATACACTACCTCAAATTCACAGGCACAATGTTCCCTGCTTTATTAAAACAAATGCCATGGACCAGATAGTACATGCTCCAAGCAGAGTGCCAAACATACAGGGAGAGTGCTGCACTCCTCTCTATGTCATGTCCTGACTGGTGAGATTGGATCACAAAGCTGTCTCCTTCAAAGTAAATATCAACTTGAAAAACACACGTTTATATCACATTATCGAAAGATGAAAATAGCGAACGCTATTTCATCGGCCCCAAAACATCTAAACATGAAAATATCGAACATTCAGAACAGCAAATTTTTTCCCATGGAAAAAATTTGCTCCTCTGAAACACATACACACAACACAAGCACATCAAACAAACAGCAACCACACACATACACTTAAATTCCTACATCTAATGCTACACTAAACTAAACATACACTACTATCTACCCACTTACCTTAACCCAAACCCTAACCCTAAAGTCTGTCACTATCGCACACTCACCTAACCAGCGCCCTAACCCTAACTTACTTAAACCGCCCCTTACCCTAAAGTCTGTCACTATCGCACACATGCCTAACCCGCGCCCTAACCCTAACTCACTTAACCCGCCCCTAACCCTAACGTGCAAACAATCACACACTTACCTGAACCCAACCCGTAACTTTCCACCACAGTGCTAAGAATAGCGAAACCACAGAAACGGCCAACCAAATTCTTTCCCGAGGAAAGAATTCACTGTTCTGCAGCTTCGCTATTCTTAGCGTTCGCTGAATAGTGTTTGATATCAGCACATTCAAAGTTTTAATACTTCAATGTTCTGATATAGACCCAAAAACACAACTAACTTGTAACAGTTAGGAATGATTCTAAAGCAAACTGCATCCTACTGAGCAAAAGTTTGTCAAAATGTAATGCCTCTCAATCCCGAGATCACAGCAACCTATGCAGAATTTTTTCACAAAAACCCTGTAAAAATGTAAACAACTGCATAGAGACTGCTGTACCTAACAGATGTAAGCCCATAACAAACACCAAAAGCAAATTATACTGACTGAAACCAAATTTTAACATGGTATATAACAAAGGAAAAAAGTCATGTCCAAAATCAGACAGAGCAACTTTCTTAAACAGCTCACTGATTAAACTAAACAAGAAACTAAGAGGATTATTCAAGTCCAATAAGGCCAATTACAGGGTCAGGATAGCCTCACAGGTGAAGGACAACCACAAAGCCTTCTTCAGCTGTGTCCAAAATCTTACACACAGCAGTGTGTTGAACTATTGGGAAATGGTACCACCTTAACCAGGCAAGGTGACATAGCAAATTTGCTGACTAACAAATTCAGCTCTAATCTCATCCCTCACTCCACCCTGCTAGCCCCTGTGAAAGCCCTTCTAACATATTTCCCCACCTATCAGCAAGAAATAGGTCTGGACAATGCTCATCAAGGTCAAAAACACCGCCTCAATGGGCCCCAACAATATTCTAGGCTGCTTCCTACAGAGTTTAAAACATGAGTTATCAGGACAACTTGAGGCGCTCTTCAACTAAAGCATCAAAACAGGTTGTGTACCAAGGGAATACAGGACTGCAGTTGTCATCCGTCTTCATGAGAGTAGTCCATCAACCAACCCTGGAAACTACAAACACATTAGTCTGACCTTAGGATTATCTGTCTAATACGCAAACCGTTCAATGAATTAATGAGCAAATGATCAACAAGGATATTGGCAACCTACAGACACTTGATCCATCCCACTTTGGCTTTGTCAAGGTAAGTTCTTAGCTACTTAAACTTCTTTAGGATGGTCACCAAGGCAATACATTTTTATTTAACATTTGTTTACCAGGAAAGTTTGGAATAAAGCCAATTTTCAGTGGAGGCCCTGGGAGAAAGACTTCAGTTGTATGTCTTTATAATGCAGGAGGAAACCAGAGCACCCGGAGGAAACTCACATGAGTGCTGGAAGGGCATGTAGACTCTGCACAGAATGCACCTCAACCGAGAATCAAACCAGAGAACCTCTTGCTGAGAGGTGACAACGTAACCACTGCACCACTGTACCATCCATAGCAGGGTAAAAATGTGTATACTGCCATCTTTCACCTGGCTAAAGCATTCAATATGATCCCCAACTCAGGTATTGTTAACAAGATCACCAAACTAGGCATAAATCCCTACATACCCCCCTGGATTGTTAGCTGGCTCACTGACAGACTCTAGAAGTCAGGATTGATGACAGCACCTCCACAAAGAGACTGGACACCTGCAGAGTACCTCCGGGTTTCATGCTGAACCCCCTCCTGTTAGGCATGTACTTCTCGGAAGTCAAAGCTAATGTTAAGGGTCTCTGGCTCACCAGTTTTGCAGATTACTATAAATCAGGAGCCAGCATATATTCCCCATCACACTAAAATCCTGCAAGAGGATCTAACACAGAAAAATGACTAGTGCCAAACCACAGATTAAAGCTCAATGCATTGAAGTGAATTTTAATGCTTTTTAGTAAACCCTCCACCCAAACTAATTACTCCATCAATAAAACACCCCTAACTGTTAATCCAGTAGTCAGGGATCTGGGAACATATATAGATAGTAATCTGGCTTTTGACCAACATGTAGCCAAGATAAAGAGATCATTCTCTGTCACTCAGCTTATAAGTAAGGGTACAGCATCAACTTAACTCAACCCTTATCAGACCCATTATTGAGTACAATGCCCCCTTGACATGTACCTGTCCAGACATTTGCAACATTTGCAACATCTGGAATGCCCACAGAAGTTCCTCACCAAGAGAGACCAAGGCATTAATTCACTATTGTACACAGATCACCTTAAGGCCCTGTCTCTATACTTAGTTTCCTACAGGTTACTGAGAGGCAGTCTATACCTGGCATACTAGTCATCCTGAGATCCAGCCCTGATACATCTTTTTCACATCTGCAAAACAAATGGCACCAGAAACATTATCTCCAAGGACTTAAACTTTGCCAGTGATATAAACTGAACATGCTGAAGAGACCAATGTGTGTCTCAAAGGATCCCTATACTATGGAATAGGCTGCTTATCCATGTGAACCAGAGTTTATCCCTGACCTTATTCGGATGTACCCTTGAGCATTGGATGGGAAACCATAAATTCGCTCCTGGTCTGGCTCCCCCATGTCTCTGATGGGCATAGACTGTTAGCAAGTAAAATATTCCCGGAGGCCAAACAGTAAGCAAACTATTCCCTCTCTAACATTCCCCCTTACCCCCAAAAGCCCTAAGCTACCTCCTAACTAATATACCCCTCCAAACAGACACCTAAGGTAGATGGACACACATTTAGTTGGGTTGTGCACATAGACTTATAAAGACCCTGCTGGTCATTAGCCTAGTATATACTTATGAACCTAGGAATCTACTAACTATGCCCTCTACCATATTTCTTTTAAACTTAATCTAGTGAAAGTGTTCAGTATATTGTAATGGAAATATTCAAGATTTTCCAGCTAAGAACAGCCATATGATACAAAGTTTTAGCCTATATGAATGTAGCTATCCTAGCTTCTACAAACCAATACAGATATTTTTGGGATAGGCATGAAGGCTGTATTTTCAATGTCTAAGAAGTTAATGCAATATCATACAGTACAGTGGTCATAGCCAAATTTGAACCTAGACCTCCACATTATGAGTGCAGTATACATTATTATACACAGTTTACATGACAACTCATGTATGTTAGTTGTTCTCATTTGTTTCTTGCTTAATTGCGCCTTAGTAAAGATGAGTTTACTATAAAATACTGATATGCATATAATAAAATGTTAAATATGTTGTCTGCTATATTGTCTGTCCATGTTACATATAACAATGCATATATTTTATTATTACTGTGTGAAGAAAGAAACCATAAAAGGAGAAACTTTTATTATGCTATTATAGGACTAAGTAACAAATTTGCACCATTTTCTTATTCCTGTTATTAAGTCAAACAAAGATGTTAAAGAGAAAGTCAGCTCTGCAGTACATCAGAATAAAATCCTTGCCATGACCCAGTCAAGACAAGGTCTGACAGTATCCTTAGTAGTGGGTGATCTGGTAAAGGCAGGTAGAAGTGAGTGGCCCCTGGCAACTTGTCTCTGAAGAAGGAATGTAGATAAACCATCTGTTGCACTGGCCCCTAGCAGAGGCTTGAACTTGCTGCTATACCACCTAACAAGGGCTTGGGCAATGGCCCCTAGCAAGAGTTTGTTCTTGATGAAGTGGCTGCTAGCAGAGGCTTGCGCTTCCTACATTGGTCCATAGCAGAGGCTTGGGCTTGATGTAGTCGGCCCTTACACAGGCTTGATCTTTCTGAGTGGCCTCTATCAGACAGGGCTTGCTGTAGCTTAGCAAAGTAACACAGCATGTACCTGGTGCACAGTAAGCAGGCTGATATAAAATAGCACTCTTGCATTGCAGGGCTGGAATTGTTTGTCCATGTTTCAGTAACATGCACAGCAGATACATGATGGAGGAGTTATGTTAATTAAAATAAAGTAGAAAAGTTCCCTCCCTTGACATTACGTGATAAGGCCAGCAGTGCTTCCTTGGTTTGTAGACTGTTATGGTCTGGCCTTAATCACAACCAGTCCTAGTCTAGGTTGAATAAAGCCAGACCCTCAGACCACTGGGATGAGGGTGGTCATAATATGGAGAAGTAAGACACAGGGTGAAGCTTACATCATGGCTGCCTAACCCAGATGACATCCTTCGTAGTCAGTGTTAGTATGAGCTCAAAATCTATGGGAGGGGCCATTGGTTGGCATGCACAAGTGGAAAAAGAGACAAAATAAAAGATGGTAAAACTATTAGTAACTATATAGTTTCTTTTTTTAAAGCCTATATACAAAGAAAGGTGCAGAAAATACAAAATCTTGTCCATGTATGAAAAAAGTAGGGCATTCAGTCAAAATCAATGTAAGAGACAGTAACTGTAAGCTAAGACCAGGAAATGTTACTGAAAAATAAAAATATGGCAATAATTACCTGCTATAATAAAATAAGATAAAAATACAACAGCAGCATTTACTGGGACATATTTGTCAATAGGGTTATCTCAAAATGCTAAATACACAGTAAATTATTTATTTTATTTCATTGCTTTTGACATGCAAATGGCTATCTGTAGGAGTCTGAGTAGAATTCTTCAGTTCAGATTACAAGAGTAAGTAAAGTAACTTTTGTCAGTTTTACCAAACTGCACAACTTGTGTAAATGATTTGATTCTTTGTTGATTGGTAATATTTATGAAAATTGCCATCACTTAAAAAGCTTTGTGACATGCATGGTTAAGTTTTCATAGTGTTTAGTAGAGGACAGAAATGACACTGAACATGTATAATACAGATGATGAAAAAGTAAGCAAGTAAACAGCAAAAAATAGATGTTGTTTAAGGGAATATAGAGTGCAAATATTTAGTAACCAGTTTAAGAATCTGTAGGCAAAAGATATATTTTAACATTTACAAGTCTGTATCAAGCAGGTGCTAGATTTTGTTCACAGATTTAGGTCTTGTTTTCTTAGCCTCATGCTATCATTTCATGTTATGAGAACTTACATTTTAGAATGAATGACACCTTCAGGCTGATCATTCTCTGAAATTTATTTCCATCTGCTATTCTATCTGATGTCTCATTAGATTTATAAGTTTAAGAACTGCAGCTAGAGCCGGTATTACTTAGTGTATCTACAAAACCTGGCATTTCCTGTGTTTAAAACGGAAAAACAAAATGTTATAAACTATTTTAGATATATGTACTTCTAGAAAATATTTTGAGAGCATCTACTTCTTGTAACCTCTATATCTTTTCCAGGAAATGTGCCAGATGTAAAATTAAAAAAGGCATAAGATAATCAATTACAGAAAAAATCTACTAAGACCTCTTGTGTTTATTTTTTATGTGAACCTTGCTTTTTAGCACATTTAATAAATTATTCCTGATTAGGATTCATTCCAGAACTGATATCATCAGTTAACCATCACCTCAGGGAAACATTCATTGTTTTTCATAAGCAACAACCATGTTAAAAACAGTGTCTATTTTTTAATGTTAGATAATGTTACACAATCCTTTTATTTATTCTGATACTTGTAGAATACAGATTTTATGCTTGTTCGTACAGTGCAGAGGAGACAAGGTTGGAGATGTTAAAAACAATACATGTAGAGAGATGAAATGATAAGCCAAATGGGAACAAAGTAGCTTCCATCACAATATTTCAGTGCTTGCAGTATCAATGTGATTATACTGCCAAATGGCATTTTTATTTCATTTATCTGTTAATTGGTTAAATGGTAGACTGCTGAGCATATATATTTTTTATTTTCATCATCAGTGGTCTGGATAAGTGACTTGCTTAGAATTACACATTAGACAATAGAAGGCTGAAGGAGTAAAACACTGCAGGTAGCACATAAAATCAGATGATCTTTACTGTCAATGCTTAATTTAACAACCCTTATACTTAACTTTCAGAACTAACTGCAGAGAAAATGCATTTAACTTCTGGCATATGTCTCAGCTGCTTAAAACCCAAGAGAATGGTGAAAAAGCCACACAATGTCAATGGTCTCTCGCTGACTAAATTGCCGATTATTACAAATTAGGAGCTGTCATTGAATCCCACACTGACACAAATGTTCTCCAAGAGAGGCTGACACAGACAAACAACTGGTATCAGAGGCATGGACTAAAACTAAATGACAAGAAATGCATAATAGCATTCTTTGGGAAGTCATCCACTCCTGGCAACTATCACACTCATCCTGCCATGCCACTGCAGACAACTATAGGCATAAGTTCTAGAAACCTATTATTCCGCTTTCTCTCTCATGATGAAATGCACAACCAAGGTGAAGAATACTACTGCCCTTTAAAACAGGCCTCCATGCCATGGTCCACTGATACATCCATAAATAACTGTAATTTGCTGGATGCTGTCTATTCTTTCTGTCATATAAAAACTTCATTATAGTCTGCTAAAAATGATTTCATAAAGAAAGATCTTCTTTCTCTTGCCAGGTGGCCTCACTCTATGATATTTCGGACACCCCCCCCCTTTTAAATAAGTTAGCAAGAGATCTCATGTACACCTTTCCTGGGGCCACTGCTGCATTTGCAAAACTGAGAAGGTCATGATACTGTGTGACTTTTCTAGTCCTCAGCTTTTTGGCTGCCACAGATTCCCAAATTGTCACTTTCGGTGTTCCAAGCTAGCCTCTGGCAGCCTGAATGGTGAAGATGCCATGTATAGCTTGAGACACAGGAATACTGACAACTTAATCAGACCATCAATTTTTTCATGGGAGAGTAATACCCCCCCCCCCAAGTCTTGAATACCTCAAGAAACCTGTCCATATCTTCTTGCCCACCATAAGGTATTGGACTGCCCTTTGATTGGAAGCTCACAGTTGCCAACACAAGTGCAGATCTGTACTGAACTTTTCAAAAATGATGCAGGATAAGGCACAGCTCATAGGCATAGCCATATCACTATAAAATTGCCACTCACACTGCATACTCAGCAAGGCAAGTCTTCTTCATGGACTAGAAGTAAACTGAAAGCCACATCTAACTTTGT
Source organism: Protopterus annectens (assembly GCF_019279795.1). NCBI lineage: Eukaryota > Metazoa > Chordata > Ceratodontiformes > Protopteridae > Protopterus > Protopterus annectens. The sequence continues at coordinate 1,717,365,992 of NC_056726.1, forward strand.
GAGCCATAGATTACTTGAACTGCCTGATGATCTGAAACACATCATTCAGCAAGGTATGTTGCACCCAGATGTCTCAATTGTTAATGTTGTAATCTACAGAGGACTCCTTGGGAAATGACAGGTGATGAATCATTTAGTATTCTCCTCTCATTTTGAGTGCTAAGCCAAGGGGAATAATCCAGAATGCCTCAAAAGGGGGAACCTGAAAGGGAGTAGCTACTATGTCTGTGCACACCTCTTTAACAAAAAAAAACTTTCATATTACCCATCATACCTCCACTGATCTTAGATTTTTACAAGTTCTGCCTTGTGTGGTTGCATCTCCTTTGTTAAAAAAATCATTGATAAAGCCCTGTAACAACTACTGTGTCACCTCCTATTCAAGATAATATTTAAAAAAACGTAAAACCTTCAGCCTAATGGAAGAATGTATACATGTATTTCTGGTAGAAACTGGAAGAAGAATTTGCTCCTGAGTCCCATAAAGGTGGCCTTAACTCTTCACAGATAATCTGTTGAAATGCTGAACTGTCTCAAATCATTCCTAGAAGTGAAGCTGAACTCATTGGACACCTCTCTAGACCAACATTTGGCAGCAAGGTGAACACCTCTACTGCAGACATGGGTAAATCAACATGACTGCCACACATATTTACCTAATCTAAATGCCCAGCAGACCTTGGGCTTAAAACCCACCTCATCACCATACCCAGGGTAGTCGAACTAGGTCTGTCAATCATCACTCCCCTGTCATGTCTCAACAAGCCAGTCATCTCATATGAAAGACTTGTTGATTGCCTTCATTTTCCAAAATTTTTGATCATGCTAAAGCATTAATCACCCCTATCCGAGACAATAAACTTCCTGCAATGCTAGAAAATAAGTTAATAATGGTAAGGCTTAATGTGGTTCCTTTTCAATGAGTACCACCATACAGAGAACAAAGCTCAACACCTAAGTATCCCAAGTCTTGGCACTTAACTTAAAAATTTGGCGCTTACATAGGACTACTAACACTGACTCCAAATCCTTAAACCCAGTCCCCTCAGTATCCAAAACTAGGTCCTATCAGCATCAACTAAATTCAACTTTTTGATATATTTTCTATATCTAACTTTTTACTTTCACACCAATGGGAATTTGGTCCATAATTCCTATCCATTACTCCACTCAGCCATGGGTCTGGGCACCAAACAGCCCAAAGTCATTACCAATGGAACTTAAAGCTATAGCACTCCCACCACCTGATTGGTGACAGCCCAATGGAAATTTTCAAAATGATATACCATCAAGATCCACTGCATCTACATTCTCATTAACATCCTCTAAACTAATCACCTGTTGTTTATTTGGCAACCCTTTCCAGGCAATCATCTCAAAAAGCCTGTATCTTCCTTCTTGCATCTATGCTTCTATAAAACTCATTTAAAACACATTGACTGCCTGGATTTGTATGATATTCTCATCTAAAGAGTCAAGGTGGGACTCATAACCTGACTTGAACTACTGTGACCTGCCTATCTTCTATAGATCATGCTGTGTCTTCAGGAGAATTCTGTTTAACTTTCTATAACACCAGCTCTCTCTCTTGTACAAGCAGATCTGTTGAACAACTCTTCCCTCTGTCTGCTCACATCTTCTGATTGCAAATTCATCAAAGAATGCCTCAGCCATTGCACTCTTGAAAACAAAAATGAGGCTACTATGATTCTGAATAGTGTCTTAACTCAATATTCACAAGAAAACCCACATGCAGTAATGGAACACAACACTAGCCAATGGCAGTTTAAGAAAAAAAAAAAAGAAAGGGAGCTAAGGGGAGAGGGTACAAAGACATAAACATATATGTATTCATTCCATTTTTGGATGTTCCAACCAAAGGGCAAAATGGCCAGTAAAACTGCAAACTACATGGTTTCTGAATGCCCTTGCCTTTTTATTTTTATTTTTTACTTTTTAAGTCTTTATGGATGGTCTAGAAAGAGGTGCATTCTGCACAATTTCTAAACTAAACACCTACTGAGTACTGGGCATTCAGAAACCATGTAGCTGAATCACTGTATGTCCTTAAGGTGCCATATGCATATATCCCATGGGTCTCCACTACATAAAGTTAAAGGAAGACTAGCTTGGCTAAGCTTTTCTTGCATTTTTGAGTGTTATTATCTCATCATCATCATCATCATCATCATCATCATCATCGACCCCCTCTTTTCCCATTTTCTACAAAGGTTTGGGATGTTGTGTTAACTGCCACCATCTCTCTCAATTCAGTGCTACACTCCTGGCTTCTTCAACATTCATGCCTGTCACAGATCTTCTCTCATGCAATCCATCCACTTCTTTGCTGCATGCCTTCATTTCCTCTTACATTTTTATTTTTCTCTGTCCCAAATCTTCCTCAACAGATTATCTGCTACTTTTCTGCATATGTGCCTGAACCACCATAACCTGTTCTCTTTGATCTTTTCTGTAATTGGAGCTACTTTGACTTCTGCCCTTATGTCCTCATTTCTTTGTCTGCCCACAGTGTGCATCCTACCACCCATCACAGGCCCTTCATTTCTATCACCTCTAGCTTCCTCATCTGCTCTACCTTTATTGCCCAAGTTTCCATACCATACAGTAGTACTGGTCACAGCACTGTCTTGTACACCTTACTTTTCAACTTCTTTGGCATTCTTCTGTCATACACTACACCTGACACTCTATGCCAGTTGCTGCAGCCCCTCTGATTCTAGCTTTAACTTCTTCATTCAGACTTCCCTCCTCTTCAACCACCCCTCTCATATACTTGAAGTTGTAAACCTGTTCTACTATCTTCCCTTCTATTTCATTTCTCAGCTTCTTCTTATTTTCCCAGTTTATTGCCATTACTAGTGTCATATCTGTACTAGTTTCATTCCATGTGCCTTCAGTTTTGCAATCCATTCCCCTATCCTTTGCTGACCTTCTTGCTCAGAGTCTACCTGTAATGCCACATCATCTGCATCCAGCAATTCTGTTGATCTGTTTGGTAATGTAGACCATCACTAGTATGAACAACAGGTGCCTCAGAACTAAACACTGATTAACATTCACTCACTCTGGGAAACCCTCTGTAAGACTGAATACTGTTTGTACTTGAGTCATTTGGTCTTTGTACATAGCTTGCACCAATTCTACCAATGTCACAGGGACTTTGAACCACAGCAGGACTAGGACAGTTACTAGGTCCTGTAATTGCTGTCTGAATGGACTCTTTTCCTGACTAATAATCATAATCCTGTTATGGGGCATGAGTCTGTCACTAATTCTGATGACATCTTCACTGTCTTCTGAAGCCTCTCCCTCACCACAATACCAAGCCATTTTTAGCCTGTCCTCTTACTTAGTAGTAGTAGTAGAATCTGGATCCCAAGCTAAGTGGCTCTGCTGCACCACTATCCCAGCTTGTCTCCTAGATATACCCTGGGATTCAATAAACTCTGTTTAGGCTTTCCGTGAAGCCTACAAGAAGTTTACACGCTTACGCGGTGAGCAGTAATGTTCATTGCATATTCATGTTGCACACCGTGGTTAAACATAAATGAGTGCAGTTTTGTGGCTGGCAACAGTGTTGCTGGCCAGGAAACCATGTATGTGAACATTGATAGCAGTCCTGTTTAAATCAGAGCACTGACAGTCAGTGGTTTTGCGCAGAATGCCACAATGATCACCAGGGCTTCACAGATAGTTCTCAATCTCTTAGTTCAAGACATCTGGACAAAGGCCAACATAATGGTGAGATATTAACCCAGAAGGAGGGACATATTGGACATATTTCCCTATAGAAATGTGCTTGAATAACCAGGGGTTTGTGTTAAGATACATGTTCTGAAGAATTAGAAGTCTGAAACTCAAATGTACATAATATTGAGTCACATCAGTCCTGAGATCATCCCAGTGATATGGCAGAATGCCATAAATTTGATAAGAAGCACATCTGCACATTCTGTGAAAATCTGGACAGTTGAAAGGTATGACTGTTAAGTATGTGGTCCAAACACAGTACCAGACAGTGTACCTACAGTACAGAGTATTGTGAAATCCCATTCCTGGGATTCTGTACTAAACTTGTGAAAATGATCTGTAAGGGTAGATGGACTGCCATATAAAATAAACACTCAGGGAAAGTGGATGTATTTAATAGGGTCACACAGATGAATTGCAGGAATGAACACAGGGAAAGAGGACAGGTGAAACAACCTAACGTACAGCAGATGAGGGCATGTCATTGGAAGATGGTTGTAGTACAGACACCAATCACATATCAATAAGGTGCAGTAGGGACTGCACAGTAAAATGTGTATTATGTGACTCATACAAGATAACATAACACTGGGGAGGATGTCTGTGTGAGATAATCATCATTACATGTATAATGCAGAGGACATCTATCAGGAATCTGACATACAATTGGGGTAGGGTGCATATTGTGAAACTGTGCAAACTGATTTGCCTGAATATAAGTGTAATCTCAGCAAAGGGTTCTAGCAAGTGGGACAAGGTAAAGGCTTATGGTCAACATTAAAAGAAGCAACCACAATAATGGATAATCTCATGCCTCTGACATATATGTGATTTAGAGTGATCAGAGATGATTCTGCACAAACACACTTGTACAACTATTATGATACATCCACACTCTATGAGGGTAATCACGTACACTGTCCTGGTACAATAACACCTGCTGGAGGGGTTAGGATGAACACTGCTATACCTGTATGCAACATTATGAGCAATACAGGCTAGTCGACTGGTGTGCGTGGCATAATGGCACAATCCACACTGCAACAAATGTTATCCATGCCATTAATGTGTGCATCACCAGAACAGGTAGCACACTTGCATCTGGTGTAACAACTTGATAGGGGTTCCACACCATCAGACAGCAATGTTTATGCCACAAAAAGAATACCTAGGTATGGTCAATAAGCTGTGTCACAGGTCACTGTGACAAAGGGGGTACACTTCAGTTATGCATCAGTGGAAGATGTGTAGGGAGGTACAGGAAGAAGGGTGCATTGAACTCGGTTATTGGTGTGATGAAGGTTGGTAACTATGGAGGTATTATGGCCTCTGGTGTGGATGTCCTTCATATACTCAGTACTTGTCTTACATCCAAGGGAGTAGTCAGCACTGTGACTACATGGTGGTGGATGTTCTACTTACCATCTACTCCAGGACACAGGTCACATACCTTTTGGTCTGCTTATAGGGTGTGATGTCCACATTATACTTGGGTTGTACATTTGTTTTCCTGATTTAACAAACCCCCATGTTTTCTTGTCATTGCAAGTGCCGTCATGGCTGTGGCAGCAATCTTTGCTGTCTGTTGATATTGTCTGTGTTATACTAATATCACATTTGGAGTCAATGATTGCCCACAATCTATAGTCCTTCAGGCAGCTGTTTGGACACCGGATATTTATGTCATCTGTGATTCTGTGATGTCCATTGCTTAAATAATGGACAGGAAAGGGCCTATCAGACACCCCCTGATGTACAGACCTGATCACTGGACCTGAGATAAAAGTCATTTCACACATGTCAACATAGTTAGATGCCACGTGTGTGACCCACTGGTCTAACCACTTGGTGCTATAGCTGTTTATGGCCAGATTTGACATTGTTGACTGAATACCACAGTATGGATTTGTGTCAAATGCCTTGGCCTGTTCATGTTCAACATGATGACAGTGTTGTTGTTATGCATTCCCTTCATGACCTTTTTGAGGACATCTATCAGATGTAACAGACATAATGTAGCATTAACAACTCTCACAGGCCTGTTGCACTAAGCTGGGATATTACTATTGTCCATTTAGAAAAAGTCCATGATGACATGTTGGCCTTCCTCACAGCTGAAGAGAGTCAGGATATGTCTATACATGCATGCATCAGGTACTGCCCCCCTCCCAAATGAGATGTATGCATATTGATGCACACCCTTCTACTAGAACATAGCCCATGTGGGGGGTATGTTGAAGTGTGTATTCAATCATATCAGTAAGGTATACGTGCTGCATCATGCCTTAGGCAATCTGTGATGTCACAGCCAATTGATTCTGTGTGATAGGCCTGGATGAAGATAAGACAGTGCATACTGACTATCGTGATCTGGCCTAGGGTTTTGACATAATCTCCCATGGAGGTATTATTGAAGAATTCTCCCAGCTGGGGACTAACCTTTATGCCACTAGATGGGTAACCAGTTGGCTCCCCGACAGAACGCATACTGTGAAAGTTGGTGTATTAACATGCACCAGTAGAGCTGGCATACTCCAGGGATCTGTACTTGGCCCTTTACTGTTTGGAATCTATTTCTCAATAATTCAGGCTAAACTATATGGCCTTTAGTTTACCAGGTTTGCTGATTCTTGTATATGGAGTGCAATCATTGAGTCCTCCAGTGATGATAACATACTACAGGAGGAGCTAACACAGACAAATGATTGGTGAAAAGCCACACAATCTACAAATAATTGTAAAAAATATGTCTTTATTTTGACATTCTGAAAAATGGAATCCCATGCTAATCACAGCTTGACAACAGTCCTGCTATGCTGAAACCTGGTGATGCAAGTACTAGAAACACACGTAGATAGCAATCTCAACTTAGACCACCAAGTGTCCACACTGGTATTGAAAGCATATGTTGTGCACATTATAAGTCATGCCATCATATTCAGATGTTAGAATTGCATGACAGCACTGCACTGGAACCTCATTAGAACACCAATAGAGTAATAATGCTCTCTTCTGCATGTACCTCACCATACACATGCAGCAGCTGGAGAGTGGTTTCTCACCAAGAAAACACAGGACCATGATGTATATGGATAGACTGAAAGCCATGTCACTGTAATCTGCATCATATAGGATGAGGTGACTTCTTCCTGGCCTCAAGTCCAGCCTCTGACACTGTCCTGGTGGGAATAGTGCATATCCACAAATCAGATGTAGCTGATGACATCTTTAATGTCTGTTGAGGAGAATATGGTAATGACAGTGTCCTACACGCTGGTGTAAAAGTCTCTGTGCAATGTCAAGCAAGAGCACAAACATACACATGCACACACACACACACACACACACACACACACACACACACACACACACACACACACACACACATATACACACACTCAAGTGCAATGAGAATAGAGCCCCTAGCTATCTAAGTACACATACTACAGACCTCTGTATTTAAGGCAAGCACCACAACTCAAGTCTGATTTGGAGTGTCTCAGACAACACTTTATAGCTGATGACATCAGCAGGGTCTGTTGAGGAGAATATGGTAATAACAGTGTCCCACATGCTGGTGTAAAAGGTTCTCTGTAGTGTCAAGCAAGAACACAAACATGGATGCCCACTTAACTGCAGTGAGAATGGAACACCTACCTATCTAAAAACACAGACTACAGAACTCTGTACTTTATGCAAGACCCATGGTACAAGTACAACTTTTACAGGATTCCAGGTCAACTTATAGTGGATGACATCACAGGGCATGTCAGAGAGAAGATGTTGGGAGGCCTGCATGAAATGGATGTGTAAACATGTACAAGTATCAAAATGCTATCAATCCAAGGGATTGGAGCAGTAACTGTAGAATACGCGCGCACACACACACACACACACACACACACACACACACACACACACACACACACACACAGCTAATGTCAGAAGAGCACCCATATCTAAGTCCACAGACTACAGAACTCAGTACTTTACACAAACACCACAGCACAAGTCTGACTTTTACAAGACTGCAGATAAACTTATAGTGGATGATATCAGTAGGGCATGTTGGAGAGAAGATGTTGGGAGGCCTGCATGAAATGTATATGTAGGCATGTGCAAGTATCAAAATACTGGCAATCCATGTGATTGGAGCAGTAACGGTAAGATGCACACTTCTACTATTCTGTCTAGACACACACACACACACACACACACACACACACACACACACACACACACACACACACACACACACAGTTGACTGTAGTGAGAATAGAACATCTACCTAAGTATGTAGATTACAAAACTAAGTACTTTACGCAAGTGCCATGGCACAAGTCTGACTTTAGACTGGAGGTCAACTTATAGTGAATGACATCAGCAGGGCATGGTGAAGAGAAGACGTTAGGATGCCTGCATGAAATGGATGTGCAGACTTGTGCAAATATCAAAATACTGTCAATCCATGGGATTGGAGCAGTAACTGCAGGATACAGGTCTATATAACTTTGTGATGAAGGATCATTTCCACGAGCATTTGTTCGACCCTAATACAGTGAACTTTCACATCAGTGAATGTTCACTTCAATAAATTACTTACCCTTGGAAAGGAATGAGTTAGCCATCATAAGAAATTTGACTTTTTCCCCATGTATTGCAATCTCAGAGTTGGTATATACAGTTGGGGGGTGAGGGTGGCTTCATTTGAAATATTGTGCTTTGTGTGACAGTCACAATGCTGGGCAACCTATTCCATTTCCTGGGTAAATCATTCATTGAAGTGCACATTCAGTCTATTAGGGTCGATGAACAAGGGTTTCTGAAATGAACCTTCAGGAAATTGATATAGACCTGTAGGAAACACACTTCTGCTTTTTTTGTCTAGACAGACATACAGACACACACACACACACACACACACACACACACACACACACACACACACACACACACACACACACACACACACACCCATACACACATAGTTAACTACAGTGAAAATAGAACCCCTACCTATCTAAGTACACAGACTACAGAACTCAGTACTTTATGCACAAGTCTGACTTTTATAAGACTACAGGTACATTTATAGTGGATGACATCAGCAAGGCTTGTTGGAGAGAAGATGTTGGGAAGCCTGTATAGGGTCATTGCTTCTTAGGTTCATAGGAGGTTACTAGCCTAATGGCCCTAGGGTGTTTACAACCCTAGCCATGTAAAAATGCAAGTGCCCTTATTGAGCATAGTTAAATGGTCATTGTTAGCAGAGCAATTTTGTGATCAGCACCAACTGACCCTGTACATGAGAGACATAGATGCCACCCCAGGAGTGAATTTATAATCACCCATCCAGTTGTCAAGGTTGTGCTTGAATAGGGTCATTGAGGAACACTGGTGCACATTCAGTGGGAGCCTGTTACAGAAAAGTGGCAATTGCTGGGAGATATATCTGTCTCAGTACCTCAACACAGACTGGAACACCACACAAAGTCAACAGCAGACAAAGATAAAATACATTTGTAAACAAAGCTGGACTTACAGTGCCAGATAATTAAATATGGTTTAATCAAAACAGTTAAAATCACAAAGCTTTTAGGAAAAATATATACCTGTCTCCCCAGCATGTTCTGTGTATGTCACAAGCTAGGTTAAGTTCCCAGGAGAAATGTATTCTTGTCCCACTTAATTTGCAGATGTCCATCATTTCCAGTAGGACAGGGTCTGAGACTCCTCTATAGGCCAGGCATAGGTCACCTCTCAGCAGACTGCAAGATATTGAGTACAGTGACAGGTCTTTCAGTCTTTCCATGTATGTCATGTTTTGGAGGCCTTGGATTCTCCTGGACACAAACCTCTGTGTTTTCTTCAGTTGCTGCAAGTGTTTGGTGAGGTACAGTCAGAAGGAAGCATTGTACTCAATTAGTGGTCTGGTAAGGGTAGAGTACAGCAGAGCTATGACCTCCCTCATCTTGGATGTGATGACCTTATTTATGGTGTATGCAATATAGAATGTGTGTCTCACCACTACGGATACATAGTGATTGACGTGTAGATTGCTATCAACATGTGTTCCCAAGTCTCACAACACTGTGTTTGAGCTTAGAAGGGTGTTATGTATATCATAATTAGCAAGGGTCTTCATTGCCAAAGGGAACAATGAGGCATATTTTGCTTTAAGTTTCCATCCATGAGTTTGGCACCAGTTGTCTGTGTCAGGCCCTTCTGTATTATGTTAACATAGTTGAGGGTCTCTATATAACTGCATCCATTTGACAGTCATCTGCAAACTTGGTTAGCTACAGGCCATCTACCTTTGCCTGGACTTCAGAAAAATAGTTTTCAAACAGTCAAGGACCCAACACAGATCCTTCTGGTATTCCACTGATAAGTGATCTAGTGATGTCGGTGCTGTCCCCAACTTTAACAGTGCATATTCTGTCAGTGAGCCAGTTGGCTATCCATCTAGTAATGTATGGGATAATTCCAAAATGGGAGCGTTTATACCTGAATGTGGGATAGTGTTAAAGGTCTTGGATAACTCATCATAGGCAGTATTTCCTGTTATCCCTCTTCTAGGTCTTTAGGGTCAGTATCAAAGAAGTCCACTAGGTTTAATAAGGAAGATGTACCCTTGATAAAACCAAAATGTGTTGGGTCAAGTGTGTTGAATGTCACCTATGTCCCTGTGGATAAAGTCCATGCTGATTCCTTCCCTAGCCTTGCAGATAAGGCTTTGAAGGCTTGTGGATCAATAGTTCTAGTTCTGCATGTTATCAGATTGATGTGCATTGCAAATCACACATCTGATATTAATTTCTGCACTGTAGGTGATATATGTGTGGAAAAAGTACTGAGTCACCAGGGTTGCATTGCTTGGGGGAAGATAACACATGGGTGTGTTGTAAATATGTGACATATTGCTACATAGCGCCTTCAGTTTGTTATGTTCCCACATGTAATTTCATGACATAGACAGGAAATGAACAGTAAACAGCAGCAATACATAACATTTACTTTTCTATAGAGTGGTGAGCAGCAGGTTTGCATTACGGTTAACAAAGAAAGAAAAGGAAAAAGGTCCTCCAAAAAAAGGAAGCCAATCTGGTGGTCCTCTGCCATAAACAAACTCTACAACAGAAGAAAGAAACTGTTGCAAAAAAGAGTAAAATCCCATGACTGGAGGAACTCCCTGGTCAACCTCAGTAAGAAGCTGAGATCCATCATAAAATCTTCCAAAGCTAGTTATGAAAACAAAATTGCCACTGACTCTAAAGACAACCACAAAGCATTCTATAGCTATGTCAAGAATCTCAATGGTAACACTCAGATCTGCTCTGAGTTACAGCACAAGACACTAAATATACAGAACCAACTGATATTGCCAACTTCCTGGCAGATAGGTTCAGTGCTAACTTTACCCCCCTCTCACCGCCTAGAGGGCCCATCTATATACCAGAAGAATGCAAAGTTCCTGTAATCATGGCTGCACAGGTAAAAAACACACTCTCCAAAGCCAAGAACACAGCATCCATGGGACCTGACAATATCCCAGGCTGCGTTCTACACTAACTACAGTATGAACTGGTACCCTACCTAAGTAACATGTTCAATCATAGCCTCACCTCAGGCTTTGTGCCCACTGAATGGCGCACCATGACGGTTATCCCACTCCACAAAGGGGGAGCCATGACGGACCCCGGGAACTACCACCCCATTAGCCTGACGAGCCTGATCTGCAAGGCCATGGAATGTATCATCATGGAACTTATAAACAAAGACATTGGTAATCTCCAAACTCTGGACCCTACCCAGTTTGGGTTTGTAAAAGGTAGATCATGTCTCTTAAACCTGATTGACTTCTTTGAAGCAGTCACCAAAGCCATAGATGAGGGTAAGGTGGTTCACACAGCTTATCTAGATCTCACCAAGGCTTTCAACACTATCCCCCACTCTGGAATTATAGATAAGCTCACTAAACTAGGTATAAATCCCTATGTCACAAGATGGGTTGCTAACTGTCTCACGGACAGAACCCACACTGTGAAAGTAGCAGACTTTAAATCCAACTTCAGACCAGTGACAAGTGGAGTACCACAGGGTTCAGTCCTGGGTCCTCTCCTGTTTGGTATCTACTTCTCTGAAGTACAGGCTAACACAGAAGGTCTCTGGCTAACAAAGTTTGCAGATGACTGCAAATTAGGAGCCATAATCAAAACTCCTAATGATGTGGACATACTACAAAAGGGCCTCACTGAGACAGATGCCTAGTGTCAAAGCCATGGCCTGAAGCTCAATGCCAAAAAGTGTATTGTCATCCCTTTTGGTAAAAAGTCTGTACCCATGAACTACCACATAAGTGGTAGTCTAATTAACACTGAAAGTGTGATTGGGACACAGGTGGACAGTAGTTTCTCCTTTGATAATCACATCACCACAGTGGTCAGAAAATCCTTCTATGTGGCTCACCTCATCACAAAAGGTTTCTCATCCAGAAAAAAAGAGATCATTGTTCCCCTCTACTCATCACTCATTAGACCCATTATAGAGTACAAAGCCCCTTTTGGTATGTACCTCACAAGACATCTACAACAACTGGAAAGGCCACAGAAATACCTCACAAAGAGGATTACTGGCCTCAAACAGATGCCCTACGCATACCGTCTCAAAAAACTCCAGCTTTACTCCGTCGCATATCGCCTACTCAGAGGCGATCTCTACCTAACATACAAAGCTATGTCAAATCCAGAACTGTTGGACATGCTCCACTTAAAGAAATCCCAATCACTCTGAGCTATATGCTGTAGGGACCTAAACCTTGTCACCACAATAAACAGAACATGTTGGAGGGATAGATTCCTGTCCCAGAGACTTTCCATACTCTGGAACAGACTACCTATCTATGTCAAATAGAGCTCCTCATTAGCACTCTTCAAGAAAAATCTTGATGATTGGATGGGAAATAGGAAATTCAAAACCCCAGAGATCACTTCTGTGGCTCTGCTCGACAGGGGTACAGGATAATAATTTTCTTGGGTGGCGAAGGCCAGGGTACCTTTCTGGCTAGGCTTATATAGGCCCTAGGGCTAATAGCCTAGTACCTACCTATGAACCTATGAACCTAAGTCTTTGCACATGTGATATACACATTTTCAGTACTTTCCTTGTTTGTGTGTAGTTAAGCAGAGTGTAAATGTTAGCCACATTGTGAAAAGTCTGAGAGTTAGTACTGAGTTTATGAAACACACCTGCTGCTTAATTGACACTGTGGAAGCAGGTATAAATGCATTAACACATTTCTTTTTGAGGCCAGATAATACTGGATTCGTATCCAGGTATATCCATTACTTTTAAAGAATTTTAAATAAACAGTGATAATGCAGGTATGACATGAATTATAGCATAGTGGGGTTAAACGACATTTAGTAGAGGTAACCACAGGATTGTACCAACACTCACAGTTGCTGTGCAAATACTCTCCCACCCCAAAATAAAAGAAAGAAAAGAAAAAAAAAAGAAAAAAAAGGACAAATAGTTGAAATGAGCAAAAGCAATCTATGACATACACACTAGAAAATGTTGGTATACATGAGATATTTCTAAATAGGTTTGGATTTGAACACTCACTGCATTGATCCTTCAGAACACAGAAAGTTGCCTTATCTCTCTTTGCCACACAAAGAACTTTGCAGCAAACAACTGAAATCATTATGAATACAACAAACAACATCATCTATAGTAATATCAAACTATAGAACTGTTATGTGTACATTCATTATTTTTGGTTGTAGTGTATTAAATGATCACACAATATGACTATTGCTTGCAAATATACAGCTCTGTCTTACCTCTCTGTGTTTGTTGCCCATTCTTCTGTTATCTGACCAGTACTCTGAGAAATACAGTCCATAAGCCATTCTATACCATTGTCCTTAAAATGTGTGAGGATATTAAATGGCAATAATATCATATGCAGTTGCCAACAAATGAAGGGATGTTAATGAACAGAAACTGTGAATTGTGTGCTGCTTACTTACATTTCCATCTTACATCTAACACTTTGTAAGTCTAACCTGACACACGGTCTGTATGTAGTGCAGCCTGCAGTGCTATTGTGTTTTCCTTCTCCCAACCAGTAATCATTCACAGTTGAAATCCATTAAAAACAAACACTGAGGAAGTGTATGCACTATGTTTGCATTTGCTACATGGAGCCACATATTTGGGATTCAGCAATTCTAATGAGTTCACACCTGATTTGCATCTTCATTGTGCTAACAGCCCTGATTCTAAACCATAAAAAGGCAACCGTGTATCTAGTGAAACCGAAGGTGAGGAGACTTGTTTATGTGGAGAACACAAAAAAGAGGCTATTATTTTGGGATATATCTGCACAGAGGATTACAGAACTGGAAGCTTGCATTTTATTAGCTACATACTGCATACACTGGAATGTAATTAAGATAAATATGAAGCAAAAATTTTAGACATTTATCTGTATGCATTAGTTAGAAGTGTACTGATGCCATGGGCGTGTTTGTCAGGACATATCATAGGTATACATGATTGGCAGTACCTTAAAATGAAATATTCTGTGTTAAATTTGTAGACATGTTTCAGGGACACTTCATTTTATAGCATTTTAGCATTTCAAAGATGGTTTATTAGCAAAATGTGTCATTGGCCTGTTCGTTTTTTTTTTTTTTTTTTTTTGGGGGGGAGCAAATCTCTAGACTGTTTTATGCTTCTCCAGTGAGTAATAATGAAATGCTACCTTTTCTGTTTTATCTGGAAACAGTTATTTTTTAGTTATGTGATACTTATGTGTATTATCATACAGTTGTCATTGTAAACCAGGGATCATGAGTCTGGGAAGCATTAGCTGCATTTTTACACATTATATACACAATAAGCACTGGGGCCACATATTTTACACACCAAGATAAATAAACATGGTAAAACCATTGGTGAACCATTTGCAGGTTGCCTGTTTGCACCAGAGACATAGGGATGAGTTTCCGTTTTTCTGTCCGATTGTAGAGGTTGCACTTGAATTGGGTTAAGCAGAGTTCCTCCCTGGTCCAATTCAGGTACAGATTGGACAATTGGATGGGAAATGGGAAATCATCCCTGGTTTGGCACCTATGTCTCTGATACAAACAGGTAACCTGTAAATGGTTCATCTCCCAGGCCCATGCTTACACTTATCAAGGGTATCAGAACTTGTCAGAGATTTGGGATGCATGGCTAGGCTTAATAAGGCCCTTGTGGTTGTTAGCCTAGTAAAAACCTATGAGCCTATGAGCCTATGAGGACATCTAGAACTATGTCACCCTGGCATCTCAATCCTTAAAGACCATCCTTCACTGACGCTGAAAATAAAGTCATTATTGACACTTTTAGGCAACATGGCACCTTCTTGCTTTAAAGAAGATAGGGAGATATGTCATGCAGAATGCAGATTTGGTATCAGATTGTCAATGATGTTAATGCCATGGGTGGCCACAGCAGGACAGATGAGCAGGTGCACCACAGGGCCACTGACATGATCTCATCTGCACAGAGGACAGCAGCTGCAATAGGCTGTGATCAGATGAGTACTAGGGAGCCTGCTACAGAGCCACCAATACCATGAAATGAAGAAGAGTTCCTGTCCACTGTCAGGGATCCAGAGAGCTCACAGAAAACTGCAGAACAGCATGTCCTAGATATTGGTGCTACTGTTTCAGGGACAGCAAGCATGTTTCAGGAAGAGCTACCAGGTAGGCTTTTGTATCTCATTTGTCGAATAGTGTCATATAGTAAAACAATTTAAATCCATATGTTACTTCTGTTTCACAAGAATCTTTTTTGGGGGGATTGAAGATTACTACAGTTAACAACACATTCTGACTGATTAGCTTAGGGTGGAGCTGTCATCCAAGTTCTTGTTGAAAATATAGTTAATGGACATATAAGGGGCTAAAAATATTACCCATGTGTTACTGTTAATTGTGATGATGTTGTCCTTGCATTTTGATTAATTTCTTCCAGGACCATCTGGCATGCAGAGGATCCCATCACCTGCAGATGGCAAGCCAAACATTTGTATGCCAGTACTGATAAGCAATTCAAAGAAATATTTTAGTGTGTGATGTTGATGTCAGGACTGTTGTGTGTATTGCTGTGCTGTCTAATAGTGGTAGCACTGTTATTTTGTTAGCATATGTCTAAGTATAGTAGTTTAGGTATTAATTGTTCATGTGTTTGTTTCTTATTATCACAGGGAATCCTGACAGTGGAACTGTGGGACTTCTACCACCTGATGTCAGAGTATCAGCAGACTCTGATGATAATGGTCACCAAAAAGAGGCACAGTCATGGGGTGCAGAGGTTAAATCTGACACTGAAGTTTACATACAGCCATCCCTTGTAATTCCATCAGATGCAACCAGCAGGCCTATGCCTACCCATTCCAGTAAGTCCACAGATACTGGACAGGTGGAGGGTGAGACAATTTATCAGGGAAGTGTGCTTACTATGGCTTTAGTGCCTGTTGACACTGACATAGCCAAAGTATGGGCAAGGTGCCACACATGAGGGCTGTTAGGGGTGCTCAGAAGAGGCCTGCTGTCCATGCTCCACCTGATCCAGGTGTCTCTTCCAGTACCACTCAACATATGTTTAGAGCCATCATGGAGGCACAGACATGCTCCCATAGCTACTCCAGAGAAATGCTTAGAGTTGTAAATGTGGCACAGGCTGACATGTGTGACTGCCTCCAGCATGCTCCTGATTCAATGGATTGGTTGAATGAACATTAGAATGGGCAGTGTATGTGATGTAATGTCTGCTGGGAGGGGGGTGGCATCCTCATAGGCATAGGTCAGCCACATCATCTGATGATAAACAATGTGTCCATGCCCGATTATGCTTTCATAGTGGGAGTGCTTACACTACTCTGTCAGTAGATGAGCTGTCCACATCCAGCCATGGCAGGCCATGGAGTCATGGACCTGGGCATACTCATGAGGAAATCTTGTCCAGCAAACATAAGTCATGTTCAGGTAGCAGCAGTGTATCTGACCATGGCATGGACATGCCAGTGCAACTCGAGGCAGACCAGTTCTTGTGGTTGGGGATGACAGCAATGAACTGTCACCTCTACCATGCATGGCTCACACCTGTTTGACATATCAAGTTGTAGAGCTAGCACAGAGGTTGGCTGTGTTCATGCAGACACTCACACACCAATTTCACCTGGAGAACCCTTACAGACATACACACAACAGTTACATGGGTCAGCCGTGCAGCTTAAAACTCATTTTGTGTCACTAGTCCTTTATTGGTTTATCTAAATGTCTACTTGTTTCTCTAGCTTACTCACACACACTCACCAACCTTTTGTGTCAGTCTAGGCTTCCTGCTCCCCCCACCTAACACCCTGTGCAAATGATGATAACTGTGCCATATCCCTGTTTTGTATCTTTTGGATTCAGGGATACATAAACATTGTGTCTGATGCTCAGGGTGCATAGCTGAATTAGTGCTTGGTATATCTGCAATTGTGATGAACTGGTAATTGAAACTCTGACTTATATTGGTCTTAGAATGTTAGACAGTTGATAGCATCAGAATTTTCCATCTTTATTGTGAATGATCTTGTGAAGCCTGAAACTGCAATGTGCAGCATTACTTTCTATCCACAGTCTTTAATGTTTTTCCATTACAAACGTATGGCGCTAAACTGAGGGCATGCAGTGACCATCACTACTTCTGAAAGGTATGACTGTGTGACTCTTTGATGCCTGAGGACTACTACTTAATAATGGACACATACAAGTCAAATAAGTCTCTGCTGTCACATGTTAAGGTCATTTCTGTACAAAACAAAACTTTCCAACTTTAGTCCAGAAACCTTTAATGCTCTCATATCTAGAGTTATTTGGGACTTCCTCACCCATCTCCCCTTAAATGAGGCTGTCACTGCTTTCAAAACTACCTTTCTCAACATCGTTAACATACTAGCTCCACCTCATAAAATTAGGACAAAAGCTAAAATATCTCCTTGGCTCACTAAAAACACTAAAACCCTAATGAAGTCTAGAGATAAGTCCTGGAAAAAATGGCTACAAACAAAAAAACCCTATGATCTACAAAGATATAAAGAACAAAGGAACCTGGCCAAAAGACAAATCAACAAGGACAAAAAATATTTTTACTACATCCCCCCCCACCACACTAAAATCCAACCCTAAAAAATTCGGGAACACTATTAATCATATACTCCATCCTGGAAACCCCACCTCTCCAACTCCACCCCAAAAAAGAAACCAGAAGAAACCGTCAATATCTTCAACACTTATTTCATTGAATTGATATCCAAACTCTTTAATTCAAACAGCCCCAATCATACTAACCCCGCTAACCCAGTCTTCCCTACAAAAAACACTCATCCCAACATTTTCTCCCTAAAGCTCATCCCCACAACATACATTCGTACCCTTCTCTCCAAACTTAAACCATGCTCTGCATCTGTGTACAACATCCCATCTTACTTTCTCCAGTCAGCTGCTCACTCATTTGCCTATCCTATCTCAATCTTAATTAACCATTCCATCTCTTTATCCAAGGTACCTTCCATCTGGAAACACTTCTATACCATACCAATACACAAAGGAGGAAACTCTACTGAAATCTCAAACTTTAGGCCTATTGCCATCCTCTCCTCCTGTCAAAAATCTTTGAAAAATGCATCCATACTCAAATCATTGAACATCTCACTCAGGAAAACTTACTAACACCTACACAACATGGCTTTTGACCCAAGCACAGTACACACCCAGAGCTTCTATCCTTTCTCAATACAATTTCCCTGGCCAGAGATAACCACAAACTTGTCTCCTGTCTTTTCTTCGACCTCTCAAAGGCTTTTGACACAGTCTCCCACTCACTACTAATTAACAAGCTATCTAACCTCAACTTCTCCCCTGATACCGTGGCATGGTTTGAAAACTATCTCAAACACAGATTCCAGTCTGTTAGATGGGTAACTGCCTTATCTTCTCCTCTACAAATAAAAAATGGGTGTCCCTCAAGGATCCATTTTAGGACCATTGTTATTCAATATCTTCACAAACTTACTCTACGCCTCCTACCAACTCTCCTCCATTATATAATATGCCGATGACTCTACTGTTTTAACTATAACTAACTCTCACTCAGAACTCTTAACAGCAACCCAGTCATCACTAAACTCTGTAGAAACATGGCTCTCCAATAACTAACTCATACTTAACCCTAAAAAAACAAAACTCCTACTCTTCCTACCTAAATCAGCAAATCACATTAAGATCTCCTTTACCATCCATTCACTCAATAACACCCCAATCATACCCGAATCAAGCTCAAAACTGCTAGGCATCATTACTGATGACCAGCTCAAATTTGATCTCCACATAAATAACTGCAACAGGAAAATCCACCTGAAGCAAGGTCTGCTATACAGAAATAACACATTCCTTACTCAGGAATCATGAACAGCCCTCATTCTTGCCTATCTTCTTCCCTGCTTAACATACTGCTCCCAAATTTTTACTAATCTAAACTCCACACTTACTGCTATACTTCAGGCTACATACCACAAAATAGCTAGATTTGCAACCCAACGACCATACAGATCTCACCACTGTCGCTCACTTAAATACTTAAACTGGCTAGAACTGCCTCAACTCCTCCTTCTCTCTCAGCTCCAAACTATACATGCAATCCTATATCAGCCATCCTTTTGTCCAGCCTTACACCCTATCATCTCCCACTATGCTCCCACAAGAAACCTCAGTAGCTATTCTCAAGACCTTCTAAATATCTATAAGCCCAAATCTAAAGCAGGGCAAAACATATACAGCTACCACCCCTCAATGGAATGAAACAAGCTACCTCTCAAGATTCGAACACAGGCTCATCCCAAAAGTTTAAGCTAGCACTAAAAGAACATCTTACCAAAAAGTGGATCTGCCAGTGCTCAAACCATCCTTAAAAACTCTCCATCTTCTTGTCAGACTCTCCTTCTACACTTTCCTAGTCAATAAACTCCTCTCTGAATAGATTTTTTTCCTGCAAATGCTCACAAAATGTATTTGTTTTTGCATCTATACCTTAAATATTTGTTGAACCACTAAATTATTACTTCTGCTTAATTTCAACTTTTCTAAACTAATTTGCTGTAACTCCACTTGTATAATATTTGTGATAACCTACCATTCTACTATGTATGTACTGAAGCTTTTTCTCTACTTGTTTTTTAAACCTGTAACTTGCACCATATGTTTATTAAGTATGTACTGGAGCTTTTCTTCCCAGGCCTCTGCTGAAAAAGGGCTTCGGCTCAGCCAGACATTCCTGGTCAACAAATGTAAAATAAAATAAAATAAATAAAATTTTACTTGCTTACACTACCAAGTAACAAAATGCAAAGATATGCCAGTCATTCATATTATTACACAATACACTCCAGGTTCAACACTTAGCTTGCAAATCCAGCAGTTGGAACAGTTTTAGTTTAGGGCTGACTCTGCCTGATGCAAGCAGTGCACAGCCAATACATGGATAGGCAAAGGTTGTGAGAGTTGCATGCAACATCGATGTTAGTATATGTATTTGGATAGAGGGAGAGGTTTAGGCCCTTAGGGGGTGAGTGTGTGTGCTATGCATTGTCTCTTAGCCAATGTGAGGGCATATTGAGCACATCTACATTTGACTACACCCACAGCAGCTGCTGGTGGTTCCCTCTCTGACTCCTCATCAGCATGTGGCTGTGGTGAGTTTGGCACTGGTCATGGGATGTGTGTTCCTTCCCCTTGTTTCTTCAGCTGAAGATGTTTTCTCAGGATGATGTTGTGTAGCATGGCACATACTATGAATATTTCAGTTCATGTCCGTGGAGTGTACTGCAGGACTCCCCCAGATGTATCTAGGCACCAGAACTGTGACTTCAGCAGCCCAAACACACACTGTATGATATTTCTGGTTTGAGCATGTGCCTCAATATGGTGTTCTTCAGTGTGTGTGTGTGTGTGTGTGTGTGTGTGTGTGTGTGTGTGTATTTCTGATGGTTGTCATCAGGCATGGTTCCTGTGTATAACCTGCATTCCCCAGTAAAGACCCTGTGGGATATCCTCCCTAACAAACATCTGATACATTTGGGAGGTGTGCCAAATATGTGAGTCATGGTAACTGCCAGTGTTGCCGGCATACACGTTCATGATGACTTTCTTGGCATTTTCACACAACTTGGCAGTTAATAAAATAAAATCCCTCACCATTAATGTAGAGCCTTCCCTTTTCCCCAGGTGGTGCCTTAATTCCTAGATGTGTGCAATCTATGGCACCAAGTACTTCAGGGAAGTGTGCTACAGGTTAGAACTCCTGCATATTTCTGGCCATATCTTTAGGAGTACAGGGAAAATATATGTGGTCACTGGTATGCTATAACATAGCATTCAAGAATGGATGGAGAATCCTGGATACTGATGCCTGTGACAACCCCAGCATGTCCCCTGTTGGTCTCTGAAAGGTACCTGTAGCTGAGATTCTAAGTGCTACATATACCTTTGTCTTCACTGGGATGGGTTCCCCTCTGTTTGCTCTGGCTCTGAGGTGAGGATGACAGAAGTTGCAGAGTTCCTGTAGTGTGCCTCTGTCCACCCTGTAGAGCTCTACAATTTCCACATCATGTAGACTGTGATAAGTTAGTCAGGGTCTAAAAACTTTTCTCCTTCTTGGCCTTGGTCCATTATCAACAGCACTAGCATAGACATAAGCTGGTTGCACATACAGATGAATTAAACCAACAGCACCCCCTAACATTGTTTCTGTGTAGATTCCTTTCCATGGTTGCATTGCAATAGGTTTTGGAATTTGCAGGGAAAATCAACACTGAGTCTACACGGTTGCTTTATAGCTTGTTCAATAGCTCTTTCATCTTGGATTGGTTGATTAGCATTCAACATCTGCTTATGCTGTAAGTAGCATGCCACAGTGTTTACCTTGTTTGCACAGCTCTACACATTGTATAGAGCCACTTACTGAATCTAAAATAGTGTGCTACCATGTGGGCATTATGCCGTGACGTGCACATGGTGTAAACGGACTTTGTAGGCTTTATTGAATCTGGCCGAGTATGTCCTGCCTCATCCTTACCATCATGTCATCCACTTCTAAGCCTCATTTTGTTAGTGAACCTACAATAAAACCACTAGATAATCACAAATAATATATTCAGAGGCATGCAGGCATACACAGTCAGTGTGGAAATGAAGGTAATATAAAAGCATTCATTTATGTTAAACTAATAAATATAACATATTGAACAGGTTTGCAAAAACAACTCTAGGAATGCTATTTCCATCTATAAGGACAAGACAGTCTAATTATGCAAAGCATCACCTTCACTTGATGTTTACTGCAGATTTTTTTCCAAAAATACAAGTTATCAAGATCATAAAAAATCCAGAATTAAAATGCCTAAGAACCCAAAGGTAGATACTATTTTTTGGCTGCAAAAATTAAATAAAACAGGCTTCCACAGGACTTGGATTGCCAAAGGAAGAATATTCTTATCAGACTTCCCAAGATGTAAAAAATGAAGAACAGGACATAAACATTCCCCAGAAAACAAAATGAGCCAAGTTATATGATAAATATATATCTGTTTATCTCTAGTTCTCACTATTTTAACCACAATCTTAACAAAAAATATGTCGCTAAATGTAAAGGTATTCAATTTCTGTATGTTTGCAGAAGTCAGTTTGTATTATCATCTCCAAAAATACTTATCAAATGTCTGCAGACTTTGGAAATGGGATTACACAATTACTTCTGTTGCAGGACAGAAGTCCTTGGTTTCTGTTTTAGCATTTGCAAAATAAGTATGCATTTCTATATGAATGTCACAGTTAGAGTACATTCATTTAAAACAATGCTTTCTGCATGCTGTCACCACCACAAACTAATTTTCCCTTTACCGTTGTGTTCAATTTTGCAAGCTTTCTCCTTCTTTTGATGCTGTCCAATGATTTGTGGGATGGCACAGGAAGTGAAAGCCCATGAAATGAAAAGTCAAGTGCGCTGACTTCCCTTGCAGGGCACTACATGCAGTGGCTGTCTGCTTGTTTATTTATTTTTCTAAGAAAGGAAATGCTGCACTTCTTTACTTAAAAATAGGTAAAAGGCTAGCAGTGACAACAACTGCAGTGCCAAAAAGGTAAATTGATTTCCTGATCTGCTTGGCACTGAGCATTGCAAATGTTAATATTTAAAATTTGCCAGGGTCATTTCACTAGTCACGGGCCCCCTGGATCTGTGCCCGGATCTCCCTGATTATAATCTGCAACTGCATGATCTAAGAAAATACCTAACAAAACTTCTGAATAGAACTTTAAAACACAAGTCAGCTATCTCTAGATCTTAAGAGCCTACTGTTCCAATACATCTTTCAGAAAACTAGGTGCAAAACCCAAGGAAAATGATCAACAACAATTAAATAAAAATATACAGAATATATAACAAAAGTATTCCAAAATATAAACTATCCAATGATATTATATGCCACAGTACTATATATAAAACAGTTGTACAGAACAGAAAAGGCCAGAAGAGCAAACATCGTCAAGAAATTAAACAATCCAAATCCAAAATCTTATTAAATATACAACAATTTAACCAGCACCTAATCTTCAAACGTATAAACAAGGTGCTCTCATTTAACATGCAAAGAATAAAAAGAGGAAAAAAACTTCCATGGAGTGACATATTTCTCCCTAGGGAGGAATCCATTACCTCACAAACTCATATATGCATACAAAGTAACTTGATGGGGATGCCCCAGCTTTGAAATTCGCAGCATATCAAATATACATCCAACCAAACCCGATGTCCACACAGCAAGCCTATGATTTTGTGAAGTACCCAATTCACCTACCAAAGTATTTCAGATGGTCTGCTTACCCCCCCCCCCGCCCTTAGCACAGTATGTACAGATCGCTTCCATTTCCAGACCATAACATCTGACCCTTTATTTTGTGCTGCCTGCAGTTCACATCTGTAAATGTTTTCCAGTATTTGCCAGTGTTCACTGATCTGCAGTTGCCTTATGCTTTTCCATTGTCGGTAATTCCTTATTTGGTTGCAAGGGTGGTTGCAAGGACTATAACATAAATAAGGTTAGTTATACCTAGAAAGGAATCAAAAAACCTATAGGGCCATGCCTGCCAACTGTACAGCATTTTAATTCACTAACTTCTTAATCTCAATTGGAATGTCTTCCCAGAATTTCCTAACCAAGGAACTTTCCCACAGTATATGTGCCCAATATTGAATGGCTCCTTCCCCTGATACCTCCAACATACAGATCTTGCACCACTAAATATCCTGTGTAATTCTTCTGGGGGCAAAAATAGCCTCTGCAAACACCTTTGTGCATAATCTGCCACTTGGGATGAAGTGATGGGCAAGGAAATTGATAGAGTACAGGCAATCTGCTTGTCTAATAACTACAGCACTCTCTCATCTAAGAATCTAAGCTAAGGCACTAAGAGTCTAAGCTAAGGGTCATCATAAATGTCACATAAGCATGAAGGAATGATAGAACAAACTCTTTCTCATCCCTGGGCCTCCCACTTGTAGCTCTAATATGCTGAAACAGCAGATGTGAATGAGCTGACTTTACTACTTGGGATTTATCCCTAAAATGAATAAGGGAAGTAAATTGACTAAAAGAAAAAGAATGTGAAGATTGTAAACCAAATTCAAGAAACAGTTCTTTAAAGGCATTAAAATATAGCCTTGAAAAAAAGTAGATATGTGAAATAGATATGCTTACTTCCTTGATGAATAATATGTTAATGAAGGCTGAAAATCCAGGAATGGATACATAAAGAGACTCCTAAATGCCACATTCTTTACCCAATCTACACATTTTAAACAGGAGCACACTGTCTGTTAAGAAGTGCTAAGATACTGAAAGATGTCAGTCCTGTGAACTGTCCTAAAATATCCTACATCACAGACACACAATGTAGTCAAACAGCCTGATTCTGCCCCTGTCTCCTGAGGCCCAACTTGCAGCAATCATATACATCCAGGGTAAAAGGACCAAAATGATACATTTCCACTATATAATGTATTATTATCATCTGATGGGTTAACCCTAAGCATGGGATCCAAAGTCCTACCAAAGCTTGGAGCCATAATGGATGTTCTGAAATCCCCAGATTTATTTATTATGTATTTATTTATTTAATGTCTGTTGATCGGGAAAGTCGGACTGGGCACATGCCCATTTTTAGTGGAGGCCCAGGGGGAAAGGCCCCAAAAAGAATAAAGATGGGTACAAATAACTAAATAAATATGCTTGTACAGTAGTGGTACATATGAGTTGTTGTTGTGTCTTTCGGCTTTTCCCGGTTAGGGGTCGCCACAGCAGAACTCCGGTCCACTAATGATTGGCAGTAGATTTTTACATGCTGAGTTGCCAGCCCTGACGTACAACCTTCAACGAAGGTGCGCCCATTCACGCATGTCTCCCCACAGAAGACGCTCTAGCTGAGAATTGAACAGGACAACGTCTCACTGTGAGGCGACAATGCTACCGCAGCACCACCACCGCAGCTAGTAGTGGTACATATGAGTACAAGATATAAATAGAGATAATCAGGAAATGACAGAACAGTTGACTATACAAGAGAAGAATGGTGGGAAGTACATATTTTTTCTTTGTTTAGGTAGGTATGACTAACTAAGAGAGAAGCAAACAGAGTAAAATGTAGAGAAGTGCAGAAAGAAAGAGAAGAAAGGATAAGGCACAGAGGAATAGACAGGGGGTCTAGAGAGGCAGTATAGGAGGGGAAATCAGAAGGGAAAGAGAGACTTCTATCAGGATGTGTGAATAAAGATCAACAGTGAGAAGAAGTGAGGGAAAGTCTATAAAGATGTCAGGAAGGGGGAGAGGAATCCGACAGGTGTAAGACAGTAACAGAGCCAAGAATTGGAGAGGTACGAATTGAGGAGTAATTTGAACGGTAGGTGATTTGGTGTGGTAACTGTTTTTGGGGATTGAGTTCCATGTTCTGGCGATGAAGAAGAAGTAAAAAGAATCACCAGAAAAGTTGTCAGCTTTTGAGACTTACAACACAAAAGCAAAAAAACTATTAAAAAAACACAACTGGTGAGCGAAATAATGAGGCAGCGAGTAAAAACAACGAACTTTATTATCGTAAGCGCTTTCGGAAAAACTAATACTTCTCCTTCATCAGACATCTTGCAAATCAATTAACACACCTTATATACATTCAGTTAGCTCCAATTAAAATCAGTTAAATGGCAAATAAATTATATTAGTTAAATACCATTACAGACTGTTAAAAAAAGCAAGCATAATGCCATATGATAAGTTTATATTAACAACATTAAGTATGATGTCTTCTTATTATTAGAAAGAACCTAAAACAAAAATACCATGTATTTTATAAACAGCCAAGATTGCTACCCACAAGTAAAACATCTATCCCTTATAAACAAAGAGAGTGCCGTTTTTGTACAAGAAAAATTGGAAATATTCCACTAAAGGAAACTATGTTAATATTCCATATATTTTATAGCTCCTTTTACTTTTATGAAACTAATTAAAAACAGCTTATCTTCTGAAGGCTAATAATTTCAATATGCATTTTAAAGAGACAAACTCATTAAGCCCCAGAGGGGCATAGCCAACTGTTCTAATATGCCAATAAAGTTCTTGAATTTCTAATTCTAGTTGCCATGGACTGCCTCTAGGATTAACTACTACTTGATGTAATATGGCAAATTTAAAACTGTGGTTTGAATGTCCAACTAAAAGCCGGGCTAAAACATTATTGGTATCCTGTTATTTAATAGCGTACTGATGTTCGTAAATACGCTGCTTTAGTTGCCTCTCTGTCTTTCCTATATAAAACGCGGGGCATTCCTGGCAAGTAGCAGAATAAACAACAGCCATGCAGTGCATGAATATTTACCTTGAATTTTGTAAATCTTGTTTCTAATATTCACCTGTTTCTCTATGATGAGGTGCTTACACTGATGGCAAGTGCCACACTTAAACATTCCATTGTTCTTGATCTTTTTATTGTTGGAACTTGAACATTCTAATAAGCCTTTAATGTTAGGACCCCTCCTATATGTAATTTTTGGTTTGTCACCTAGAACGTTTTTCAATCTACTATCTTCTATGATTAAAATCCAGTTTTTATTTAAAATATCCCTTATGTAACCATTATCTAGACTATATGTACATAAAAAACTGGTATGAAAATCTTGAGTTGCCAAACTAGAAGTATGGTGGCTCGCATTAACTACTTCTTGTTGAACTTCCAAAGGGTTAGACAGGAGGGGTTTAAAATGCCCAGATTGTCTCTTAAAGATCACTTTGTTAGAAATTTTGACTACCAAACCAGAAGGGTACCCTCTTTGACAAACATTGATTCTAAGAGGGCACATTCTTCAATAAAATCTGATTCTTCGGAAACCATTCTGGCTGCCCTCACCATCTGGCCCTTAATGACCGCTCTCTTTTGATGGTGAGGATGACAGCTTGAAAAGTGAAGAAGTGAATTTGAATATGTAGGTTTCCTATAAATTGTGCTTGTAAACCTAGACCTCCTTGTGTCTTTAAAAATACAAGCATCAAGGAAGTTAATCTGGTCTTGTTGAAAATCATATGTAAATTCAAAAAAATCAGTCATCCTTGATATATTAGAAACAAACTCTGGGACAAGTTCACTAGTGCCTTTCCAAACAAAGAACATGTCATCCTGGTAACGAGTGTAACAGGCGACATTATTCTTAAATATGGCATTATTAAAAAGTAGAGTCTTTTCCCATTTTGGTATTGTTGGAAATCCCTAGTTATTTTCTTCTTTTTACCTTTCAGCAGCTTGCTCATAGCTGCTTCTATACTGGTAAAAATACGCTGGTAATCATATTTATAATGAGGGAAATCTAGGTTAGATAAAATTGTGTGCTCTAATATTTCCAATTCGCCCTTGAGGGAGTTTACTTCAGTTTTATAATGATTAATCAATATGTTGATAAATTCGAGCCTTTGTCTGTCAAATAAGTCTAAAAGTGTTTTGTGAAAGTCTGACCCTTCCTCTAATCCAACAGGGTACCTCCATTGTCGAAGGCCTTTAGGAATAAGTTTTTTAGATACACACTCTTCAAGATATGAAATTTCCAATTGCAGCTTTCTGCATTTGAAAAGTTTATTGTCAAAATCATTTATACTGGTAACAGTGTTACTCACCACTGGAATTTTGTCTTCTGGTGAAATTTCTGAGTGAGCGTCATTGAAAAAATAGTTATTATTTAGAAAATTCCCCAAAATAGGAACAAAATTATTTCCAGCATCCTAAGCGATACCAGAGCCATTACCATTATGTATAGACTGTGAACATTGTTCTGGGGTTAACTGGGAATCGTTAGGTTGAATAGAACCATTATTGGCACCATTATTAACACCAGCGTTTTCTGTACTGCCATCATTCAGTATGTTAGGTGGAGCATATTGACGAACAGTTGAGCTTCTTGCTGGAGGCTCAGGAAACAAAACAGAGCCTCCAATTTCAGCCCTTCTAGTATCAGCAGTCTTGTGGTTAGAATTAGTTGTTATATTAGTCCCACTCGTAAGGTTGTCCATACGCTGCGTTAGGGCATCAACTCGCCCGAGCAGGACTTGAATTAAAGCTGTAAGGTTCCCGACAGCATTCGTCTCACCTGTTGAATTATTCTCATTGAAACTTTGATTGCTACCACTACTAGCTTCCGCTTGAGTAAACAAGGAGCCTTGCGAAGCTATTAGTAAATCGCTCGCCATGTTAAACAAGTTTACAACACAAAAGCAAAAAATCTATTAAAAAAACACAACTGGTGAGCGAAATACTGAGGCAGCGAGTAAAAACAATGAACTTTATTATCGTAAGCGCTTTCGGAAAAGCTAATACTTCTCCTTCATCAGACAACTTGCAAATCAATTAACACACCTTATATACATTCAGTTAGCTTCAATTAAAATCAATTAAATGGTAAATAAATTATATTAGTTAAATACCATTACAAACTTTTAAAAAAAGCAAGCATAATGCCATGTGATAAGTTTATATTAACAACATTAAGTATGACGTCTTCTTATTATTAAAAAGAACCTAAAACAAAAATACCATGTGTTTTATAAACAGCCAAGATTGCTACTCACAAGTAAAACATCTATCCCTTATAAATAAAGAGAGTGCCATTTATGTACAAGAAAAATTGGAAATATACATGTTATTTTTGTCTTCTCTGCCTTTTCTCAAAGACTGTCTTCTCTGCCTTTTATTTTTTGGAACTACATACCTTCTGGAATTAGTGACTGCTTACACTGGAGCCATACCTTTGCTGCTTGGATTTTCATTTGGATTGTATTTTTTCAGCAGAGGTAAAAGCTGTTTGTTTGGTGACTTTGTTGTTTTTACTGATATGTAGAGAATATGATGAAACTCATAAATTCTCCAGCCTACATATTAGGTAGTCAGAATGAGCTTAGTATAGCTTATAAAAAGATTAGGGCGACCTTACAAGATCTATTTTTAGAAGGGTCAGTAGACCTAGACTTGTACAATTATTTGTCAATGCTGGCCCGAGGAATTCCAGCGTTATTTGGCACACCCAAGATTCACAAAAGCATAGTTGACCCCCCTTTTAGACCGATAGTTGATGGGCGAAGTTCTATTACCTATGGGTGTGCTAAATATGTGGATAGTATTTTAAAACCATTACTAGTAAAACAAATACAGATCTGCAAGGATTCTTGGAGTTTTTTAACTAATCTAAGTAACATTTCTTTCCATCAAGACTACTCTTTTCTAACGATAGATTTCAAAGACCTTTATACGGTCATACCACACAGAATGGGGTTGGAATGGATCAGAGAATTTATAATGAAGAGTGAAGTCAATAATAATACCATTTATATAGTGGAAACGCTTCTTGACATAATACTAACCAACAACTTTATGTGGTTTGAAGGACAAATCTACTTTCAAACAACTGAGGTTGCTATGGGCTCCACATGTTGAGGTAGTTTTGCCAATTGTGTGATGGCTCATTGGGAAAAGACTCTACTTTTTAATAATGCCATATTTAAGAATAATGTCGCCTGGTACACTCGTTACCAGGACGACATGTTCTTTGTTTGGAAAGGCACTAGTGAACTTGTCCCAGAGTTTGTTTCTAATATATCAAGGATGACTGATTTTTTTGAATTTACATATGATTTTCAACAAGACCAGATTAACTTCCTTGATGCTTGTATTTTTAAAGACACAAGGAGGTCTAGGTTTACAAGCACAATTTATAGGAAACCTACATATTCAAATTCACTTCTTCACTTTTCAAGCTGTCATCCTCACCATCAAAAGAGAGTGGTCGTTAAGGGCCAGATGGTGAGGGCAGCCAGAATGGTTTCCGAAGAATCAGATTTTATTAAAGAATGTGCCCTCTTAGAATTAATGTTTGTCAAAAGGGGGTACCCTTCTGGTTTGGTAGTCAAAATTTGTGATCTTTAAGAGACAATCTGGGCATTTTAAACCCCTCCTGTCTAATCCTTTGGAAGTTCAACAAGAAGTAGTTAATGTGAGCCACCATACTTCTAGTTTGGCAACTCAAGATTTTCATACCAGTTTTTTATGTACATATAGTCTAGATAGTGGTTACATAAGGGATATTTCAAATAAAAACTGGATTTTAATCATAGAAGATAGTAGATTGAAAAACATTCTAGGTGACAAACCAAATATTACGTATAGGAGGGGTCCTAACATTAAAGGCTTATTAGAATGTTCAAGTTCCATCAATAAAAAGATCAAGAACAATGGAATGTTTAAGTGTGGCACTTGCCATCAGTGTAAGCACCTCATCATAGACAAACAGATGAATACTAGAAACAAGATTTACAAAATTCAAGGTAAATATTCATGCACAACTAAGGCTGTTGTTTATTCTGCTACTTGCCAGGAATGCCCCGTGTTTTATATAGGAAAGACAGAGAGGCAACTAAAGCAGCGTATTTATGAACATCAGTACGGTATTAAAAAACAGGATACCAATAATGCTTTAGCCAGGCATTTAGTTGGACATTCAAACCACAGTTTTAAATTTGTCGTATTACATCAGGTAGTAGTTAATCCTAGAGGCAGTCCATGGCAACTAGAATTAGAAATTCAAGAACTGTATTGGCATATTAGAACAGTTGCCTATGCCCCTCCAGGGCTTAATGAGTTTGTCTCTTTAAAATGCATATTGAAATTATTAGCCTTGAGAAGATAAGTTGTTTTTAATTAGTTTCATAAAAGTAAAAGGAGCTATAAAATATATGGAATATTAACATAGTTTCCTTTAGTGGAATATTTCCAATTTTTCTTGTACATAAACTGCACTCTCTTTGTTTATAAGGGATAGATGTTTTACTTGTGGGTAGCAATCTTGGCTGTTTATAAAATACATGGTATTTTTGTTTTAGGCTCTTTTTAATAATAAGAAGGCGTCATACTTAATGTTAATATAAACTTATCACATGGCATTATGCTTGCTTTTTTAAAAGTTTGTAATGGTATTTAACTAATATAATTTATTTGCCATTTAATTGATTTTAATTGGAGCTAACTTAATGTATATAAGGTGTGTTAATTGATTTGCAAGATGTCTGATGAAGGAGAAGTATTAACTTTTCCGAAAGCGCTTACGATAATAAAGTTTGTTGTTTTTACTCACTGCCTCAGTATTTCGCTCACCAGTTGAGCTTTTGAGACTTGTAAGATGAATTTGTCAGAAGACCGAAGTAGTCTTTTATTAGATGGGGTTGAAGTCTGTCTCCTACAGGCTTTTGAGGTGAAATCTATGCCTGACATACAGGGTATTGTCAGACCACATTCTGATGGATCACCTGCATATCCACAAAACAAACACCACCAGAATAACCCATTCTAAAGACTTTAACCTTGCCTGTGATATAAATAGGGCCTGCTGGAAAAACAGGTATGTATCCCAGAGATTACCCCATCTCTGGAACAAGCTCCCCATCCATGTGAAGCAGGGCTCCTCCCTAACACAAATCAAGTGCAATCTGGACAATTGGATGGGGAACAGGAAATTCATTCCTGGTTTGGCACCTATGTGTATTTTGGAATGTACCTCGCAAGACATCTGCAGCAGCTGGAAAGGCCATAGAAGTACCTCACAAAGAGGATTGCTGGCCTCAAACAGATGCCCTACACTGACAGTCCAAAAAACTCCAGCTTTACTCTGTAGCATATCGCCTGCTCTGAGGAGATCTCTGCCTAACATATAAAGCTATGTTAAACCCAGAGCTGTTGGTCATACTATAACTAAAGAAATCTGAATCCCTCCGAGTTATATGCTCTAGGGACCTAAACTTTGTCACCACAATAAACAAGACATGCTGAAGGGATAGAGTCCTGTCCCAGAGACTTCCTATACTCTGGAACAAGCTACCCATCTTTGTCAAGCAAAGTTCCTCATTAGCACTCTTCAAGAAAAGTCTTGATGAGTGGATGAGAAATAGGAAATACACCTCGGGGATCACTTCTGTGGCTCTGCTCGACAGGGGCGCAGAAAATTATCTTTTTTGGGTGGTATAAGCCAGGGAACCTTGTTGGCTAGGCTTACTTAGGCCCTTGGGCCAATAGCCTACTACCTACTTATGAACCTATGAACCTATGTCTCTAATGGACACAGGCAACCTGTAAATGGTTCATCTGCCTAGCCCTAGCTTGTAAATGTTTCATTTTACAAGCCACTGCTTACACTTATCAAGGGTATCAGAACTTGTCAGAGATTTGGGATGCATGGCTAGGCTTAAAAAGGCCCTTGTGGTCATTAGCCTAGTAAACACCTATGAACCTAAGTAGGTTGCGTAGTGCGGGACACCTTTCTGGGAGGCAAAGTATGCCATGGGCCATAGTGAGTTGGGTGTATGTGATGTAATTGGGAAGCACAAGTCAGTTTAGTTGGCATAGGGCAGTACAGTGATGGGATCTATGAGGACAGTTGGTGGACACTCTTGTAAATAGTTATTTTCTTTGTTTCTGTATTTATAAGATTATTATTTCTTATTTTTAAATATGTATGCATATTCCTGATTACAAATTTTGTATTGATTATGTTTTATATAAATTTAATAAAAACATTTTCAAAAAAAAAAGAAGTGATGGTACAGAAATGAATGCACTACCAACATTCAGAAGTGATCTTACAGACATGAATACACTACCAGTATTCAGAAGTGATCCTTCAGAAATGAATGCACTACCAGTATTCAGAAGTGATCGTACAGAAATGAATGGACTTTTACATTGTTAAATGAAGAGCATCTGCTGATCATGCTACTTAAAATAAAAAAATACTAGGAACTCTTTAAAATAGAATTCACTTGGGCAGAAAAAAAACCAGCAAAGAGTATGCACATACAACTTTCAGTATTCATGACCTCATAACAATGGCACAATAGAAAGTTAGTCACTCGCTCACTCACTCACTCACTATTCAGTAGATCCATGATAAAATGCAATTTTCCCACTGAAGACTTAATGTATGGCTCTTACAGCTCCATACAGCTCTCATGATCTTGTAAAAGCTAGAAGAAAGAAAGAGGGGTAGGAGACCACCTGTCTTTTGCTGGCAGAAGCACAGTAGGAGAACCCCCCAGCAAATGACAGACTCAGGAAGGTCAAGAATGGCAGACATCTGAGAATGTGATTGGTTTCTGTACTGTGACATCTGACAATACCGTGCAGAAAACAATTGGGTAGTTGATCTCATTATACTAAAATACAAAAAATTAAATACAAATATATCAGAATGACTAAGTTAAAGATAATGTGCATTCAGGTATGGGGTTTATTTGAGATAGCAGTGCTGAACATGCTTTTATACACTCAGTAGAAAGTGCCAAAAAAAAGGAAAAAGAAAAGAATTGCTGGATGTTTTTATTGTGTGTTTTTTTTTTTTTTGTTCTTATTTTATGCTTGAATAAATGTGGAATTCCATGATTGCATTTGTGTATCTGTAAACTCCTTCCATGCAGTATATAATGCACTTAAAGTGGACAGCATACTATGGAGCTGTATGTGTGGAATGTAGAAAATGTTTAGTGACAATGGCAGTCTAGGTGGTCACCAGGGCTTTACACAAGTGGCACTATAGGCACAAGTGAGTTATGCAGAAGACTGGGAATGAATTTAGCCATAACACAAGTTGTGCTGGACTCATAGATAGGTAGGACTTATGGTTAACACTACTAAATGTAAGCTGTATATGATGGATCCTTCCATCCATCCTCAACCCCTTTTTCCCATTTTGCACATGGGGTCAGGGTGTCACTTTCAACAGTGACAATCATCTCAAGCCACTGTTTATACCTTCAGGTGGCTAGCCCTGCCACGGTAGTTCATCCGTACCACTCACTCCCACCTATGTCCAATCCACCAACTGCATGTCTTTGGAATGTGGGAGGAAACTGGAGCACCCAGAGGAAACCCACACAACTGCAGGAAGGACATAGAGAGTCTGTACAGAAGGTACCCCAGCCAAGAATGGAACCAGAGAACCTCTTGCTATGAGAGGACAATGCTAACTGCTGCATCACAGCAGCCACCCACTGGGAAAAGGGGGCGATCATACCTTCAAAAAGACAAAATAAAATCTATCAAAATTTGGTCTAAATCTACTACCAAATAAATGGAAGCATTTTTGAACATAGTAAACTGTTATAGAAAAGTTGTACCCAACATTGCCATCATAGCCTGTCCCCTGATTCATTTTATTACATATAAAGCCCCCACCAAGCAAAGGTGGACCAGAGGAGCAGACAATGTTTTCCCTGTCTTTGATAAACCATTTGTTGTACATGTCACTGCCTCTGAGGATGAGATAGAAATAAGTGGTGAGAAATTCCCAGTCTGTTATCTAAGCAGAGTTGAATAAATCCTAATCCAGGTATTCTGACACAGAATGGGAATGCTGGGAAGCAGTTTCACCACAGTAACTGACCACATACCCCTAAAATGGCTATGCATACAAAGGGACATAGAAACATCGAAACCTAGTTAGGCAGAT
This sequence comes from Protopterus annectens, assembly GCF_019279795.1. NCBI lineage: Eukaryota > Metazoa > Chordata > Ceratodontiformes > Protopteridae > Protopterus > Protopterus annectens. The sequence goes on from NC_056726.1 coordinate 1,717,400,948, forward strand.
AGGCTTTATCCCCACAGCCTTTTAATTTTATTGTGAAACGAAGGCAGATCAGCAAAAACATGATGGATTGGGTTGTCTTGGTTTCATAACCAATCAAATTTAGGATAGAACTAAGTGCTCTATGTGGCAGAGGGGTCATTGTGGTGTAGTGAGATTATTCTGATAATAACAGCTAGTAAAGAGAAACAAACTAGCTATACCATGTAATATGTTGACAAGTTCTGTAACAGATGGCGATGTGAAACACTTGGGAAGAAGCTATAAATTAAAAAGAGAGAGGATAACTATAAATAGCAGAGATGCTTACTTCGTTGGGAGATGGAGTGCGGAAAGACCAAGGCTAAAGTGCCTTAGAAAAATGTAACCAGAAGCTGTATATTCACCTGTGCAGAACCAGGAGTTTTGGATTTGGCTGTGAAATACCAGTTTACAGGAAAATATCTTATTTAATTCATTTCTTGTTTGTTGATTAGGGTAGTGGACGGATCCAAACAGGACCCATTTCATCCACAGACTGGGAGTTTCACAACACAATTGAAATAACATAAATAGTTTAGAAAGTGAAAATAAATGTAATACAGTGTAGAATACAATTGTCTATATTCAGTATAGAATGACAGAGAGAGAGAGACATAGAGTATGATAGTGCAGTGTGATTAAAAAAAGTAATTCACAATGACTGCATGAACATATTTACGTACCAAGAGAATGATGATTAGTGAAGGGAAGTCAATTATTAAGAGTGGGGTGTTAGTACTGAAAGATAAGATGGACTAGTGTGTGAGAGGGTTTTGAGGAGGGCAGCTGTAGAATAGTTGTTGGATGGGAATTGCTAAATAATACCTATTTTTTAAGCAGGTAAGCCTGCTGAACACACACTCCCTTTTCAGGGACAACCTGATAGCAATATCTAGTGATTTGCTCAAAATCACATAGTAAGGAATGACCTAGTAGTGATATCTAGTTAAGTGATTTGCTCTAAATCGCTTAGTACGCAAATGAGAGCAGAGGGAATCAAACCCTGTATCATAGGAGCTACAGCTCACAACCTTAATCTCAGTGCCAGCTGCCAGACTGAGGAGTGCATAACGTCAAGGTCACATGCTAAGCAAATGAGGGCAGAAGAACTCAAACTTTGTACAACAGGAAGTATAACTTACAACAACTGCCAGACTTAAGAGTGCTAAATGTCACACAGTAAGCAAGTGAAGACAGAGGGAATCAAACCCTACACCACAGGAAGTATAGCCTATGAACTTAACATCTGTGCCACCAGCTTCCAGCCTTAGGAATGCACTCTATGAGGAATTAATAGTAAGTAATGTTATGTATTGGACAGTTTTGTCTGGGTTATGCTACACTGGAGGTTGTAAGCAAATTGACATGATATGTTACAAAAGATCCACAAGGATTGTCAATCTAATTTGACAAACTTTAAGAATAAAAGTGCATTGTGGACTGTATGAACTGTTTTAATTGACTTTAAGTCTGCCTGATAGCACAATAAATAAAGTGAATTTAACTGTACAAAGAGTTTCCAGTGTAGTAAATGTGACAATGTGTGTGTTTGTTTGTACATATATATCTATGCACGTACCTATACCTCAATCTGTCTACAACAGTAATGTATTGTGTGGCTTTAAATGGGAATGTTTTGTTTGGAAAATGTATAAGTTGCATTTAAGTATGCTATAGCATGGAGTCTGGGAATATTCTCACAGAGCTGTAGTCAGAAATTACTATGGATTATTGAATGCAGAAGTCTTAATTGCCAGTTTGTTTGTTTATTTATTTAAAGAAAACCTACATTCCTTCAAAAGTGAGCTTAAGCAACAACCTATGCACACGTGGCTCTGCTCTTGTGCAACTCCTACATAACATTATATGCTAAAGGTCTGCAGCACTTTATGCATCATATCCTATGCAATGGAACCTACATTTTTCCTGAGTATTCTATGCAGGGAGGAACAATTTGAAATGTAGAGACCCACTAGATCGAGTCCCAAAACATAGAAAATGAATGTCTGAAAACACAGACTTGCAAATACAAAGTCAGAGATTGTCATTTCAGGAAATATTCCTTCTTCTCCAAGGTATGGCGGTCTTGGAGTTAATATATTTCTATACATATATATGTTTGAAGGTGTGGGGGTGCAAAAAAAAGAAGCTAACAGGAAAAGAGCGATCTCTAGAGTCACTGTTTTCCTGGGTTGTTGGTCTTTTCCTTTAGGCCTGTCAGCTCCGAGCATTTTGAGTGCCACCATATCAGTAGGGAGCCTTTTATGGCATAGCATGCTATGTCTTTTAATATGAATATTATACTATGATTTTATTTCTGAATACCCTGTCTTGATATAGCTGTTGAATGTATGTTTTTATTTTAATTATATTCTTATTCTAAGCACAGCTGAACATCCTGTGAGGAAGAAACCCCTCTCTAGCTTAAACAAACAAACAAATTAGAGATCGTGTTAAGTCCTGCAAAGCTAATTATGAAGCAAAAATAGCCTCTAGCTAAGGATAAACACAGCTTTCTTTAACTATGTCTGAAATCTAAAAGGGAATACTCAGCTATGGGCTGAACTGGTTGTGGATGGCACCACCCATACTCAACCGGAGGTAATAGCCATCCTGCTAGCTAACAGACTTGGAGAAAACTTTCACTCCTGTCCCCTCCAGTCATCCCCCAAAGTATACCTATCACCATGCCTCAGCATATTATCTCACAGATGAAAAGGACAGCTATGCAGGGTTATACACCATTGCTTTATACAACCATCTGTACAATTGTATTGACTTGGTTGTACCTGACAGGACCAAAGTAAGATCTTCAAGGAACAGCACACCTGCCTGGTGGTCATCACATAAGACACAACACCACTGAGTCACAGCCTAAGCAATAGCTTTCTCCCAGTTGAGTGGAAAACAGCTACCATCATCCCTTTGCACAAAGGAGGTGCATTCACTGAGCTCAGGAACTATAGACCCATTAGCTTGACCAGCCTTGTCTGCAAGACCATGGAGCCAATCATCATGGACCTTATAAATAATGATATAGGAAATCTCTAAATGCTTGACCCCACCTAGTTTGGCTTTGTCAAAGGGAGATTATGTCTGTTAAACTTGGTGGACTTCTTCAAGACAGTCACCAAATCCCTAGACTAAGGTAAATCTCCGCAATTGGTCTACCTGGACTTGGCCAAGGCCTTTAATGCAATCCCCCACTCAGACATCATTGATAAACTCACCTACTTAGGTATCAACCCATATATTATCAGGTGGGCTGATAACTGTCTCACTCATAAAATTAATTCAGTTAAAATAGGAGATTCCTCCTCCTCTCTAGCAGACCCATTACCAGCGGAGTCCCACAATGGATTGGTCCTAGGACCATTATTTTTTGGAATCTACTTTTCCAATGTCCAGGTAAAAACAATGGCCTGTGGTTGACAAAGTTCACCAATGACTACAAACTGGGAGTAGTCATTAAGAGTCCAGATGATGTCAACATCTTGCAAGAGGGACTTGCACATATAAATGATTGGTGCCAAAGTCATGGTCTTAGACTAAATGCAAAAATATGCATTATCATCCCCTTCAGCAAAGGTGATGTTCCTGCAAACTACCACATAATTAGCAACACCCTAAGCACTAGATCAGTGGTGAGAGATCTGGGCACACAGGTTGAGAGCAACCTCACCTTCAATCACCAAGGCTGCACAGTAGTAAAGAAGGCATTTTATATTGCTCATCTCATAAGTAAGGGCATTGCCTCCAGAAAAAAAAAGGTTATAATCCCCTTTACACTTCCCTCATCATGCCAATAATTGAGTACAGTGCTCCCTCTGGTATGTACCTTGCAAGCACCTGCAGCAATTGGAGAGACCACAAAGGTTCCTTACAAAGAAAATTCAGGGCCTCCAGTATTTGCCATATGTGGACAGACTGAAATCACTCTCACTTTACTCTGTATCATGCAGACTGCTCAGAGGGAACTTGTGCCTTGCATATAAGGCAATCTCTGACCCTGCCTTAATAAATATGCTGCACATTCACAAGTCAAATGTTACACAGGTCACTCATTCTAAGGACCTAAACCTGATATGCAATATCAACAGAACCTGCTGGAGTGATAGATTTGTCTCCCAGAGGTTGCTTCACCTTTGAAACAAACTTTCAAGTCATGTGAAGCAGAGACCCTCATTGACCCTATTTAAGCACAGTTTGTATGATTGGATGGGTATCAGTAAATAGGCCCCATCCATCCCATCTGTGACAATCTTGGACAGGGGCAATAGGTGCTGATTCTAGTGTCTGCCATACAGGCACTCTTAGGTACATAGGTTAAACTTGGCTAGGCCTGTAAGGGCCCCAGGGCCATTAGCCTAATACAAGAAAAGAAACTCCACACTTGGAATGACAAATAACTCTCAGAGAATCAATTAAAAGGAAAGCAGTTATAGAGGAAGTCAGTGGAGCTGCATTTGTTTCTTAACTAAAACAGGTTTAATTGAAACAGTGCTATTTATGCTAGGTTTGTAATCAGCCTGTAGCCTTAAAATCCAGCTATGATCACTGTTTTCCAATACATTGTTAATATCTTTCCCCAGTAGATTTATATTTAACATCAATTACTCTAAACTTAATTTGATGTTCAAGTCCAGCTTCTGTAGTGTATCTAGCTAAGGCGTGTGTTTGGATATTTCTTCTCATATCAGATTTAGGTTCAATAATTCTATCTTTCAGTCTATGACTACATTTTCCTACATAAAAAGACGGACATTTCTTACATGCACTCAAGTAAACCACGTTCATAGTCTTACATGTTATTTATTTTATTTTTATTTTATTTTATTTTACATTTGTTAACCAGGAAAGTCCGACTGGATACATATCTATTTTCAGCTGAGGCCCGGGGAAAAAAGCTCCACGTTACAAAAAATTTAGTAAAAATTAAAATGCAGGTTACAAAGATATCTAAAGTTAACAATAAATCAATTTACAAGAGTTTAGTAACAATTAAAATGCAGGTTACATAGATATCTAGAAAGTTAACAATAAGTCAAAGACAAAAGCATATTAAGGTTACATATAGATAGGAAATAAAAAAGCATTGTTGCTAATGAAATAAATGTTGCTTAGCATTCAAATTTATAACCATTATATCAGTTATCGGATGCATAAAAAAGTTGTCAGTTATGATATCCTTACAGCAGTTACAATTATAGCAGGGAAATGTTCCAATTTTATTGGAAACTCATTCTCCAACATCTCTTCTGAAATCTTTATAACATAACCTTCTTTTTAAGTTCTTAGAATTCCTATATGTAAATCTAGGTTTACTATCTAATCTTCTTCTTCTTCTTTCGGCTTTTCCCAGTTAGGGGTCGCCACAGCGGATCACCTGTCTGCTCATGATTGGCAGTGGAGTTTTACAGTGTCGAGTTGCCAACCTTCCATGGAAGGCACACACATGCACGCACTCACACCTAGGGTCAATTTAGAGTGTCCAATCCACCTACAGCATGTCTTTGGGATGTGTGAGGAAACCGGAGCAGCCGGTGGAAACCAACGCGACCACATGGAGGACAGCTTCTAATTCTGGCATGGCTCTTAAAATATTCCAGTGTTTTTGTACTGTTTGCGTCACACCTTCAGTTAAATGTAGTTACATACTTACTACCATTATTTTCAACCCTAGTTACACTTTGATCTTTATTCATAAAGTGCTTAAAAATGGTCTAGTTTTATTTTCTCTGCTACTAATAACTTCATTTTTAATCGCTTCTACCATTGCATTATCACATCCCCTTGGAGAACGGGGATATGATTTTATGTAGGAAAATGTAGTCGTAAACTGAAGGATAGACTTATTGAGCATAAATCTGATATGCAAAGAAATAGCCAAATACATGCCTTAGCAAGACACACTACAGAAGCTGGACTTGAACATCAATTTAAGTTTAGAGTAATTGATGTTAAATATAAATCTACTGGGGTGGGGAGATATTAACAATGTTTTAGAAAATAGTGAGTATAACTGGATTTTAAGGCTACAGGCTGATTACAAACTTAGCATAAATAGCACTGTTTCAATTAAACCTGTTTTAGTTAAGAAACAAATGCAGCTCCGCTGACTTTCCCTATACCTGCTTTCCTTATAAACGATTCTCTGAGGTTTAATTGATTTCATCTGATTATTAATTTTGGTTGGTTGACTGTTATCATTTGCTTCTTTTAGTTGCATGTATATAAATTAACTTGTTGAAATGTATTTTATAAGCACTTTGGAAGGGTTTTCTACCCGATAGCTTTGCATTCTACTGTGCATTTTATTGTTTTAATAAAAGTCAAGTTGAAGCTATTTGGCATTCTGCGTATGGAGTTTCTTTTCTCGTATTGTTTTTATTTTGCTCTGACTTGGTTTACCATTCAATTATTCCTTTTGGATTGCCATTAGCCTAGTAACCTCCTATGATCCTATGATCCTAAGAGAGCAGGTGATCTTGGTGCTCTCCACAGCATCAATAAGACCAGACAACATCCCAGGCCACCTTTTAAACAACTTAAAACATGACCTAGCAGATAGACTTCCTTGCTTAACCACAGCCTGGGAACTGGTTTTGTTGCAGCGGAATGGAGGACAGCAATAGTAATCCCTCTGCACAAAGGGGGACCATCACCCAAATTTGGAAATTATAGGCCCATATGCTCGACTAGCATCATCGGCAAGGCCATGGCCATAATCTCCAAACTCTGGACCCAACCTACTTTGGTTTGTTAAAGGAATATCATACCTGTTAAAACATAGTTGACTTCTTCAAGAAAGTCACCAAGGCTCTAGACAAGGGAAAGACAGTGAATACTGCCTATCTTGACCTAGCCACAACATTTGACACATCCCCATCACTCACATATTATAGAGAAATTCTGCCAGTTGTGACTTAACCCCTACATTACCAGATGGGTAGCTAATTGGCTCGCTGACAGGACACATACTGTCAAAGTGGGTGACTTCTCCTCTAGCAAAAAAACAGTCACCAGTCGTGTACCACAGAGTTCTGTGCTGGGCCCCTTACTGTTAGAATTTATTTCTCTGAAGCCCAGGCAATGTTGAATAACCTGTGGTTGGCAAAATTCATTGACGATTGCAAATTGGAAGCAATCACTGATTCCTCCAGTGATGTTAATATTATTGCAAACAGGGTTAACACAGACAAATTATTGATGCCAAAGCATTATTATTCACTTTGGGAAAGCTGATCCATGCTAATTACATTATAGACAACACCCCCCCCTAAGTGTAGACTCAGTGGTACATGATCTGGGTTCTCAGGATGATAGCAATCTAAACTTTGACCACCACATATCCGCAGTGGTAAGGAAATCCTTCTATGTGGCACATATTATACATAAAGGCATCACATCTAGATCTAAGGATGTTATCATTCCATTATACTCTGCTCTCATTAGACCAATAATTGAGTACAATGCTTCCTTTTGCATGTACCTCACCAGACACCTGCAGCAACTGGAGAGTCCACAGAGGTTTCTCACCAAGAAATTATAAGGTGCACAAAACAAGTCTTATGCAGAAACACTGAAAGCCCTGTCACCGTATTCTGTCTCCTACAGGTTGCTTAGAGGAGACCTGTGCCTGGCTTACAGGGCAGTCACTGCAGGAGGGTTACTCACTCCAGGGATCTTAACCTAGTCTCTGACATGAACAGGTCATGCTAGAGAGATAGATGTATCTCCCAGATAATACCATTTCTCTAGAACAAGCTTCCAATTCAAGTGAAACAGAGCTTCTCCTACACCCTCTTCAAACACAACCTAGATCAATGGATGGATGACTGCAAATTTACTCCTGGGGTGGTGCCCATGTCCTTCCTGGACAGAGGAAGTCAGTATTAACTACCATAGACTTTTACCTTTGCAAACTTCATGCACGCAACCATCAACTGGGGCAACTAATGATAAATATGGCTAGGCTTGTAACGGCTCTAGGGCTAGTAGCCTAATATGTAGATAACAGAGAGATGATGGAGCCAAGAATATAAGTATAAATGTAGATAAAGAGACTTGTAGACTGGAAATTAAAATACTTGAAATTTATTACAAAACGCAGATTTAGGTAAGCGCTTTTGAGGCAATCCTCTTCTTCAGACCTTAATACAGAAATAAATTAGCACACAAGGTTTAAATAAAACCAATAACTAATAAAAATTCTTTAAAAATCATTGATGCAACCCTATTTTTTTCAAGAAAGGTTTTAAAGATACAGTACTGTTAAGACCAGTTGATAAGTAACTAACTCTACTGTTGTCAATTTGGAGCCAGAGCCAATAGAGGAGAACCCATCCCAGTAGAGACAAAGGTATGTTTAGCCCTTAGAATCTTAGCTACAGGTATCTTTCAGAGACCAATAGGGGACATCCTGGGGGTGCCACAAGCATCAGCAACCAGGATCCTCCAACAGTTCCTGAATGCTATGCTCTAATATATCAGTGACCACATATATTTTCTCCATAGTTCTGAGCAGAGGGCCAGAAATATGCAGGAGCTCTACTATGCAGCACACTGCCCTAAAGTACTGGGTGCCATAGAATGCAAACACATAGAAATGAAGGCACCACCTGGGGAACAGGGTAGGCTGTACATAAACAGAAAGGGCTGCCGCTCTATCAACTACCAAGCTGTGTGCAATACCAAGGGAATCATCTTGAATGTGTGTTCTGGCAACCTTGGCAGTTACCACAACTCATATATTTGGCACAGCTCCCAACTGTACCAGATGTTTGCAAGGAGGGGTATCCCACAAAGTCATTTACAGGGGATGCAGACTATGCACTGGAACCCTGGCTGATGACTCCCATCAGAAATGCATACACAACCACAGAAGAATGTCATAATGAGGCACACACTCAAACCACAAATATTATAGAGCATGTGGTTGGACTGCCAATGTCATAGTTCCAGTGCATAGATGCATCTGGGAAAGCCCTGTAGTACAAGCCATGTACAGAAATATTCACAGTATGTGCCACACTGCATGACATAATCCTGAAGAAACACCTTCAGCAGGATCAGCAAGGGGAAGGGGCACACATCTCACCACCAATGCCAAAGTCAACACAGCCACAGGCAGATGAGTCAGATGGGCAACCATCAGCTACTATGGGTGTAGGCAAATGTAGGCATGCTTAGTGTGCCCTTGTACTAGCTAAGAGACAACACATAGCACATGCACTCACCACCTAGGGGTCTAAAACCTTCATCCTACTCACATACATATAGTAACATTGATGCCAGGCAACTCACACAACCTTTACCTCCCCATGTATTGGCTGTGTACTGTTTGCATCAGACAGAGTCAGCCCTGAAGTAAAACTGTGGATACTGCTCCATTTACAAGGTAAGTCTTAAACCTGGAGCACAATGTTTAATAATATGAATGTGTGGCATATCCTTGTGTTTCATTACTTGATCCAGTAAGCAAGTAAAGCTGGGAGATTTGTACAGAAATTACCTTAACATGTGGTAGTAAAGACTTATTTAACTTATATGTGTTCATTACTAAATCATAGGCTTCAGGCATCAAAGATTCACACAGTCAGACCTCTCAAAACAACTGATGATCACTGCATGCCCTCAGGTTAGTACCATACGTTTGTACTGGAAAATCACTAAAGAGAGAAGCTGGAAGGTAACGATACACAATGCAGTTTCTAACTTCACAACCATCACAGGACCATTCACTATAAAGTTGGGAAATTTTGATGCTATCATTTATTTGACTTTCCAAGACCAATATAAGTCAAAGGCACACTTACCAGCTGAACACCACAAATGCAGATATACTAAGCACTACGTTAGCTATGCAACCAGAGCATCAGACACAAAGCTTATGTAACCCTGAATCCAAAAGATAGAAAACAGGGATATGGCACAGTTATCATCACTTGTACAGGGTGTTGTAGGGGGGGGGGGGCAGCTAGCCTAGGCTGGCACAAAAGGTTGGTGAGTGTGTGTGAGTATGAAAAAGAAATAGGCAAACATTTGGATAAACCAACAAATGTCCACTGAGAGAAAATGAGTAACTGTTGTGAGTGTAAATGTAGGGGTCCTCCAGGTGAAATTGGGGTGTGAGTGCCTGCATGAACACAGTCAAGCTCTGTGCTGGCTCTATGTCTTGGTATATCAGACAGGTGGTAACCATGCATGGTAGAGGTGGCAATTCATCATTGTCATCCCTGAGCGTGAGAACTGGCTTTGCCAGGAGTTGCACTGGCACATCCATGCCCATGGTCAGATGCACTGCTGCTACCTGAACATGACTAATATTTACTGGATAAGCTCTCTTCATGGGGATGTCCAGGATTATAACCCCGTGGCCTGCCATGTCTGGGTGTGGACAGCACACTCACTGACAGAGCAGTGGAAGTACTCCCACTATGGAAGCATCATAGGGCATGGTCATGTTGGCTGCCAGGAGATGATGTGGCTGACCTATGGCCACGAGGATTCCATTCGCTCCTAGCAGATGTTCTATCACAGACAGCACTCATTTCATGACAGACACCCCTTCTTCCAATGTGTCATTAATCTGATCCATTGAATTAGCAATATGGTTGATGCAGTCACGCATGTCAGACTGTGCCACATCTACAATTCTGATCATTTGTTTGGATCACCTATGGGAATGTGCCTGTGACTCCATGACAACCCTAAACATACCTTGAGTGGCACAGGAAGAGACACCCACACCAGGTAGAGAAGGAATAGCAGGCTCCCCTCCAAGTACCTTTATCAATTCTCCTGCATGGCACCTTGCCCACACTTTGGCTATAGCCAGAGTCAACAGGCACTGAAGCCACAGTAGTCACACATCCCTGATCAATGGCCTTGCCCTACACCTGTCCAATATATGAGGGCTCACTGGAAAGGGTAGGCATAGGCCTATTGGCTGTGTCCAATGGAATTGCATGGGATGGCTATATGTCAACCTCAGTGTCAGATTCCACCTCTGCATCCCCCGACTGTGCATCAGTTTGGCCACCATCATCATCAGAGACTGCTGATACACTGACATCAGGTGGCAGAGGGCCCACACTCCCATTGTCATGATCACCTGTAATAAAAATTAACACACACACAAAAAAAATGAATATCTACACTACCATAGTACAATATATGCTAATAAAGTAACAGTGCTGGCACTATTACAGGCCTTACAGCAATACAACAACAGGCCTGACATCAACAACACACACTAAATAATTTCTTTAAATTGTTCAGCAGTACTATCATAAAATGTTGGCTTACCATGTGCAGATAAGATTCTCCTCTACAATCCATATTGTCCTGAAAGAGATTAATCAAGAGTTAAGGGCAAAATCATCATAATTAACAGTAATACAGGGGGTAATATTTTTATCCCTTTATATGTCCATTAAAGATAATTTCAACAAGAACATGGCTGACAACTCCAAACCAAGCTAATAACTATAGCAATCTTCAATCCTCCCAAAAAATACATGTGACACAGAAGTAACTTACTGATTTCAATTGATTTACTATATAGCAGTTTTCAATGGTTGAAATACCAAAGCCTACCTGGAAGCTCCTTCTGGGACATGCTTACTGTCTCTGAAACTGTTGCTCTGACATCCAGCACATGTTGTACTGTGCTCTCCAGGGGGCTGTCTGGGTCCCTGATATTGGCCAGGAACTCTTCATTGGATGTTAGTGGTGGTTCCCTAGCATGCCCTCCCACAGTAACCATCTGGTCAGGGCCCACTGCAATTGCTCTCCTCCATGCAGATGTGATCATGTCAGTGGCCCTGTGGAGCACCTGCTCATATGTCCTGCCATGGTTACCCACAGCATTCAGATCAACAACTATCTGGTGCCATATTTGCATCCTATGTGCCATATCTCCCCATCCCCTTTCCAGCAGAAAAGCAGCATGTTGCCTAAAGGAATTCACAATCACCTGGTTCTCAGCATCAGTGAAGGGGAGTCTCTGAGGATTGACACACCCAGGTGATATACTCCTAGGTGTCGTAAAAGACAACAGAATGATTATACACATAAATATCACATAGCTACAAAATAACTGTTTCCGATAAAACAGAAAAGTAGCCAGTCAGTATTATCCACTAGAGAAACATAAAACAGTCTAGAGATGTGAAATACGAACAACAAGAAGGATGTAAAACAAGGAGAGAAATAAGAGCAACATATCCTTGTTTGTGGCATAACATTAACTCACCTTTGCTCCCCTCCAAAGGAACAGTGTACCCTTGTTAGTGCTATAACAGTAGCTCACGTTTGACCCCCCCCCCAAGAACAGGAAAATGACATATTTTGCTAACAAACCATCAATGAAATGCTAAAAGTGCTATCAAAAGAACTGTCCTTGAAACATTTGTACATATTTATCACACAGCATTCTATTTTCATGTATTAGAAATTATGTATACCTCTGAAATGACTTGACACGCCCATGCCATCGGTACACATCTAAGTAATGCACACAGTTAAAAGTGTAAAAGACTTTGCTTCAGATTTTTCTTAAATACATTCCAGCATATGGAATATGTAGCTGCCAAAACTAAAGCATACCTTTTGAAGTTCAGTAGTCCTCTGTACTGATATATCCCGAAGAATAAACAGGACTCCTCATCGTCAGTTTGTCTAGCTACACTTTTGCCTTTTTATATGGTGGATATTCAGGGCTGTTAGCCATGGTGAAGATGCAAATGAGGTGTGAGCTCATTAGAACTGCTGAATCCCAAATACTTGGATCCATGTAGGACATGTAAACATAGTGCAGGCAATCCCTTAGTGTTTGGTTTTAATGGATTGACACTTTGAATGATTAGTGGTTGGGAGAAGGAAAATACAACAGCATGACAGGCTGCCTTACTTCCACTTCGTGTGTCAGGTTAGATCTACAAAGTGTTAGATGCAAGGTTGGAAATGTAAGTAAGCAGCACACAATTCACAGGTTGTGTTCCTTAATATCCAGCCTGCCCCTTCATTTGTTGGCAACTGCATACAATGTTATTTCACTTAATATCTTCACACATTTTAAGGCCAATGATATATAATGTCTTACAGCATGCCTCAGATTATTAGTCAGAAAAATGAAGAATGGCAAACAAACACAGAAATGTAAGACAGAGCTGTATATTTTCAAGTAATAATCATGACAGGTTGTGTGTTCACTAGGTGCAATACATCCAAAAGTAATTGTTTGGTTTGATATCACTGTAGATGCTGTTGCAGTTGGTTGTGTGCAGACTGAGTTCACTTCTTTGTTGCATAGCTGTTTGTGTGGCAAAGGGGGATAAGGCACCCATCCTGTATTCTGAAAATGCATTGCAGTGAGAGTTTAAATCCAGATCTATGCAGACATATCTGATGTGAGCCATCATTTTCTTGTGTGTATGTCATACATTGATTTTCCTCATTTCAACTGCTTGCCCCTTGTTTGCTTTTTCTCATTTTCTGTATATGTTTGTCTAATATTTTTAAGGGGGTGGGCCAGTGTTTGTGAGATGCAGCACTTACCACAATCACGAGAATGGAGGAAATGAATGTTGGGTCTGGTTGTGCTTATCCCATTTGTATGAAGTGAGGCAGTGTGCAAACTGGACAACTGGAATCCCCAGGAAACAGGCAGGACCCAGACAGCTAAAAATAGAAACCATATACATTTAATTAATGCTATTGGGTATCATGCAAACCCACTTAGCAGTTATCAGTGAGAACTTAAGAATGATTAGTAAAATAGGGAATGTCATGTAACTAGTCCTGTGGCAGCAGGTGTAAGTGTAAGTGTGGGGTACAGATGGTCCCGGTTTCCAGTACAGGGCGTGCAACCTTTTTTCTCTGTTATGACATTGCAGTCTATAGCAAGGAACTGAAAGATAGTGAAATGCTAGTTCACCCTTCTTGTGGCAACAGGTGTAAGTATAGGGCTACCATACACATAGCCTTGGGTTTGAATACAGGATATTTCATACACTTTTACTGTTGTTCCACTTCCCATTGTAGTTGCTGTCACTTATAACACTTGAGATAGTAGAGCTGATAGTAATTATATGTATGAGGGCTGACACAGTGTTGTGTCAGTTATTTATTTATTTATTTATTGATTTATTTATCTATATATTATCACATTTGCTATTAGATGTATGACTGTGGGTATACTGTGTGCTATATTCCCCTAAGTAAAATTCTCCTTCTGGACTGGCATGGTCTTCACATTTGCCTATAAACATACACAACTGCTTGTACATCCAATAACCTTAAAATTGCAATTGCAATTATATAATGCCTCACTGCTGCTCTCCACTTGCCATCATGCAAGTGTGTTACTTGGGAGTATGCAATGCCGAGCAACATGTTTGCAGAACCGTAAGCAGAGTGCAACAGTTTCAAAGAGTGCGCACTACCAGTAAACACTATAACTGGAATTGATAGGAAAGTAACAGTCTCCATTGCTCTAGATCCATGACAGACATAGCAGGCATTTGTGGGGAAGGTGCCAGGTTTAGGGCACAGAGGTGGTGTGTCCAGAAGTCCAAGATTTTTATTGGACACCTAGTTAAGAACCACAGTGACAGGTTTCTGCAAGGGGAATATTCTGGCTCCCAGTGTAAGTCAGAGGCTTGGGATAACAGTAAAACCTTTATACCAGTGGCACAAATGCCCTGCTGTAAACTATTATCTGCACAAACTAGAATCTGTAAAATTAGAACACTCACAAATGCAATATATGCACATGTTGCAATCTGTAGTATAGTGCACATCTGTTAGGAGGTGGTAGTCCTAAATGTAAAAGTTAAGATAATAGACTCAAATAATTGTATTAATGCATTGTATGTGACAAATGAGGGTAGTAATCTTATCTCTTTTTTCCTGTCACCCCAACTCTTATTTCTCTTTTTTATTTTATTTTTATTTCATATTATTTATAAAAATATTTTTTGTCATTTATTTTATTTTATTTTATGAATACTTTTTATTTTATTTTTATGTTTTATTGTATTGTAAAATATGCATTTTTATTTTATTTTTATCTTATTTTATGTGTCATTGAAATGTGTCCATGTCATCCATATGTGCCACATCACTAAATGCTCCACAGCACAGTGGTGTAGGCCTGTCCCACAGGATCCGCTTACCCGACTCCACAGGCTCCAGCACCAATGCCCAGCACAATATAGGAGCCAACCTGGCAGCACTGCCTCTGCTGCCCCTGCACTACCTACACCCTCAGGTAGTCTTGGCACACAGGCTGGTCCAGTGGTACCTTCTGGGAGCAATGGTGGAGTTGGTGATTTTATCACCTGCACTAAGTTGCCAGGGGTGGTATGTATGGTTGTGCACCACACCACTGGTACATGCCTATGCTGGTTAGAGAGGCTGCTGCCCCTCATTTGGCATACTACTAGGAGGAGAAAAAGGAGACATCAAGCACTACAGTCAGTGGTGAACTGAGGTGACAGTGATAACAGTCCAATGGGTGAGCACTCGATTCTCACTGTCAACCAGCTTGATGACCGTGGGTTGAGAATGTCCCCATCCTCACCACAATCATGGTGTCCCCAACTTTTGGGTCCATCACCATCCCTCTCTCTTGTCTTGTTTGTCTTGTTTGTCTTCAATTGCTTACTCACTACTTAATTTACCTGGTCCAGACATACCTACATCCCTCCCCCAACATTCCTCTCTCTCTGAAAAAAAAAAAAACGGGCACCTGTCCCACAAAAAAAAAAAAAAATGCCCCATACATAGCTCTCTAGTTCACACATGTGTATTCTTGACGCACTTGATTTGGTCCAACTGGCTATACAACATGATTGTGCTGTGGTCACCTCTCTCTATGGAGGTGACAGTTCAAATTCAGTTAATATTTTCTACATATGTTCACTTTACACTGTTAAAGAAATGGATAGCTATGGTTCTTTCCTACATTCCTCCTGTTCATTCCTGCCATGCTTTCCCTTTCTTCTCCCTCCTACTTGCTCCACATTTCACCATTGTCCCATCTATCTCATTTCACCTCTTTAATCCATTTTTGCGTGAGGTGTGCATTGTGTACCAATGCAGAACAACAGTAAATGGCAGCAATGTATTTAAAGCTAATTAAAAGCATTATCTACACCTGTGTTCAAACCCAGTATGATCTGGCCCCAATAAAGAATGTATAAATCCATTAAAACATGCTGCCACAGGTTCATTTAAGTAGCAGGTGTATTTCATATAGACTTAATACTAACTGTCAGACTTTAGCAATGCAGCTTGCGTCTGTGCACTGCTTAGTTATGTGCAAACATGTGTATCACACAAGTGTATGCACTTTGGTAACTGTTGCACACGTCCACTGCTAGCCACACTATGGCAATGTACATATTATGGTGAATTACTACTTTTTACTGTCCAGTCCCTATTTATGATATGAAATTACATGTGGAAACATTACAAACTGTGGTCCCTATCTAACAAAATGTCATAAATGTTCAATATATCCATGTGTTGCCCCCCACCCCTCCAAGCACTGCAACTCTGGTGTCTCAGTACTTTTTCCACACAAATATCAAAAATAGTACAAAATGTAATATCAAATGTTGTGTGCTATGTAATGCATATCAATCTGGTAACATGCAGAACTGCAATTATTGATGCATATGCCTAAAAAGCCTTATCTGCAAGACTAGGGAAGGAATAAGCATTGACCATATCTACAGGGATATAGGTGACCGTCAACACACTTGACCCAACCCATTTTGTTTTGGCAAGGTTAGACCTTGCTTATTGAACCTTGTGAACTTCTTGGATACTGACCCCAAAGACCTGGATGAGGGATAACAGGACATACCACCTATGAGTTATCCTAGGCCTTTGACACTATCCCCATTCATGTCTCATAGTGAAGATCTCCCATGTGGGAATTAAGCCATGCAGTAGCAGAGAGATAGGCAATTGTCTCACCAACAGATCACACGCTGTCAAAGTTGGGGACTGCACCTCCACCACTAGAGACCTACCATTACAATACCACAAGGATCGGTGCTGAGCCTTCAACTGTTTGCAAACTACATCCCCAAAGTGCAGGTAAATGTAGATGGCCTGTGGTTTACCAAGTTTGCAGATGACTGGTAACTGAACACACTAATATAGAGCCCCCCACTGATGGTAACATATTACAGAAGGGGCTGCCACACATAAATCCTTGATGCCAGACTCACTGACTGAACCTTAAAGCACACAATGTCCCATTGTCCCCTTTGGCAATGAAGTACTCCTGCCTATTATGATATACATAGCAATCCTATAAGCTCAAACACAGTGTAGTGAAACTTGGTAACACATGTTGATAGCAATCTACACTTTCATCACTATGTAGTGGTGACACACACGCATTCTCCATTGCACACATTATACATATGGGCATCACATCCAAGACTAGGGTGGTCATACCTTTGCTGTACTCTACCCTTATCAGACCATTAAATGAGTACAATGCTTCCTTCTGTCTGTACCTCACCTGATATCTGCAGCAACTGGAGAAGACACAAAGTTGTGCCTGGGAGACCCAAGGGTCTCCAAACATGACATACATGGAAAGAGTGAAATCCTTTCACTGTACTCAGTATCATGCAGTCTGCTGAGAGATGGCCTATGCCTGGCCTACAGAGCAGTTTCAGGCCCTGCCCTACTGGAAATGCTGGGCACCTGCAAATCAAATGTGACAAGATTAACTTGGTGCAGGGTTCTCAACCTAGCCTGTGATATAAACAGAACATGCTGAGGAGACAGATCTATCCCCCAATGACTCACACTCCTCTGTAACAGGCTCCCACTGCACTTGAAGCAGTGCTTCTCAATGACCCTGTTAAAGCACAAGCTTGACTACTGTTTGGGTGACTGAAAAGTCACCTCTGGGGTGGCACATTTGTCCCTTATGGACAGAGCCAGTTGATGCTGTTCACAAAATCACTATGCTAACAATGACCATCCAACTATGCTCAATAAGTGTACTTGTGTTTATAAACACCAGAAGGCCATTAGACTAGGAGCCTCCTATGAACCTGTAAAGCCATGAACCTATGCAGGCCTCCCAACATGTTGTCTCCTGCATGACCTGCAGATGTCATCCACTATAAGTTTACGTGCACTCTTATAAAAGTCAGACTTGTGACCTGGCACTTGCATAAAGTACTGTGTCCTGTATTCTGTGTACTTAGATAAGTAGGGTTTCTGTTCTCACTGCATTCAACTAGGAGTGTGTTTGTGTGTGTGTGTGTGTGTGTGTGTGTGTGTGTGTGTGTGTGTGTGTGTGTGTGTGTGTGTGTGTGTGTGTAGACAGAAAAGCAGAAGTGTGCATCTCACAGTTACTGCCCCAATACCAAGCATTGACAGTATTTTGATTCTTACAGATACCTACACATCCATTTCATGAAACCCACTCCTCACATGGCCTTCTGATATCATCTACTATAAGTTCACCTACAGTCTTGTAAAAGTCAGACTTGTGCTGTGGTGCTTGTAAAGAGTGTTGTGTTCTGTAGCCTCTGTAATTAAATAGGAAGGGTTCTGTTCTCACTGTAGTCAACCATCTGTGTGTGTGTGTGTGTGTGTGTGTGTGTGTGTGTGTGTGTGTGTGTGTGTGTGTGTGTGTGTGTGTGTGTGTGTGTGTGTCTAGAGAGAAAAAATTGTGTATCCCAGAGTTATTGCTCCAATACCAAGGACTGATAGTATTTTGATTCTTGCAGATGCCTACACATCCATTTCATGCAGCCCACCCAACATCTTGTCCCCCACATGGCCTGCTGATTTTATCAACTATAGATTCACATGCAGTCTTGTAAAATACAAACTTGTGCCATGGCACTTGTGTAAAGTACTGTGCTCTGTAGTCTGTGTACTTAGATACGTAGGGGTTCTATTCTGACTGCTTGACAGTACAGAGAGCCTTTTAAACAAGCATGTGGGAAACTGTTATTATTATATTCTTCTCAGCAGACACTGCTGATGTCGTCAGCTATATCAGATTTTTGTATATGCAGTACTCCCATGAGGGCAGGCTCAGAGACTGGCCTGGAGGCCAGACAAAAGTTATCTCATCCTATACAATAAAGATTAAAGTGACATGGCTTTTATGCTATCCACATACATCATGGCATGGTTTCTAGGTCCTGTATTTTCTTGCTGAGAAAGCCATGTGTTCTCTCTAGGTACTACAGGTGTGTAGTGAGGTACATGCAAACGAGACCATTATACTCTATTAGTGTGCTGATGTGGTTTGACTACAGTGCTGTCATACAATCCTAAGATCTCAATATGATGGCATGACATATGATGTACACAACATAGTCTTTCAATAAGAGTGTGGACAAGTGGTGGTCGAAGTTCAGATCCTAACTTCATGTGTTCCCAGTGCTTGCATCACTTGGGTTTCTGCATAGCAGGACTGTTGTCAATGCTGTCCTTAACTTGGAATTCCACTTTGAAGATAGACAACATAGCAAACACACATTTCTGCATTTATTTGTAGACTGTGTGCCTTTGTCACCATTCAGTCATCTGTGTTAGCTCCTTCTGTACTATGTTATCATCATTGGTGAACTCATTGTTTGCACCCAACATGCAAGAATCAGTAAACTTGGTAAGCCAAATGCCATATACTATAGCCTGAACTGTTGGGAAGTTTTGCCAATGGTGACAACTCTACTGGTACAGGTTTATTCACCATCTTTCACAGTATATGTTCTGTTGGTGAGTCAATTGTTTACCCATCAATTGATGTAAGTGTTACTACCCAGCTGGGAGGGTTTCTGAATGATATCTGCATGGGAGAGTGTGTCAGATCCCTAGACCAGATCATGATAGGCAGTATGTACTGTCTTGCCTTCATCCAGGCCTATCACACAGTATCAACAGGTTGTGGCAACATTACAGATTGCCTATGGCATGAGTCGGCACATACACCTTCCTGATATGGTTAAATACACTCTTCAACACATCCTCCACATGGGCTATGTTCCCATACAAGGGTGTACATCAACATCCATCCACCTGAGCTGGGGGGACAGCAACTGATGCATGAATGTATAGAGGCATCATGACTCTCGTTGACTATGAGGTAAACCAACATGTCATCATGGACCTCTTCTACATGTAGACTAGTAATATTCCATCTGTGTGTAACAGAGCTGTGTGAGTTATTAATGCTACATCATGTCTGTTACATCTGATAGATGTCCTCAAAGATGCATGATGACAACAGTATCATCTTGCAGAACTTGACCAGGTCAAGGCATTTGACACAAATCCACACTGAGGTATTCAATCAACACTGTCATATGTGGCCATAGACAGCTATATCACCAAATGAGTAGATCAGAGTATCACATACGTGACATCTCTCTACGTTGAAATGTGTGACATGACCTATACATCAGGTTTCAGGTCCATACATCAGGGCTGTCTGCTAAGCCCTTTCCTGCTCATAAGTTAAGTGATGGACACCACAGATGACATACACATGCTGTGTCCAAACAGCTGCCTGAAGAACTACAGATCATGGGCAATCATTGACACCAACTGTGATATTAATATAATACAGACAGTATCAACACATACCAAAAACTGCTGCCACAGCCTTGACAATACCTGTGTTGACAAGGCACATTGGGGGATTTGTTGATTCAGGAAACAAACACACCACCCAAGTGTAATGTGGACTTCACTCCCCATAATCAGACCAATAGGTATGTGACCTATGTCCTGGGGTAGATGGTAAGTGGTACATCCACCAGCACATGGTCACAGTGCTGACTACTCCCTTGAATGTAACAGAAGTACTGGGTATGTGAAGGACATGCACATCAGATGACATAATATCTTCATGGTTACCAGTCTTCATCATAACAATAACTGTGTACAATGCACCTTTCCTCATTTATCTCCATACACAACTTCCAGTGATGGGTAACTGAAGTGTACCACTTTTGTCTCTGCGTGCTGTCACATAGCGTATTGGCCATACCAAGGTATTCTTTCTGTGGAATATACATGACTGTCTGAGGGTGCTGAACACCAACAAGTTGTTGCACCAGATGCATGTTTGCTACCTGTTCTGCTTATGCACACACTACACATGCAGGTGTTTGACAACATTAGTGCCATGTACATCATTCATGACAGTGTGGACTGTGCCATATATATATATATATATATATATATATATATATATATATATATATATATATATATATATATATATGCCATACACACAAGGCAGCTGGCCTGTATTGCCCGTACTGTTGCATACAGGTATAGCAGTGTCCCTCCTAAAACCTCCAGCAGATGTTACAGTGCCAGGACAGTGTGCATGGTTACCCTCATAGACTGTGGGTATATCATAATAGTTGCTCAAGTGTGTCTGTGCAGACACATCTCTTATCACTTTACATCACTTATGTTATGTCAGAGGCATGGAATTACTGGTGGCATTATTCTGATATTGTCCATGATTGTGGTTGCTTCTTGTAATGTTTTACTTGAGCCTTTAACTGTGGCCACCTTGCTAGAGACCTTTGCTGAGAGTACACTCATATTCAGGAATATCAGTTTGCACAGCTTCACAATATTCACCCTACCCCAATTGTATCTCAGATCCCTGATAGATGTCCTTTGCATTATTTATGTAAGGATGCTTATCTCACTCAGGCATCCTCCCCATTGTTATGTCTCCTTCTGTGAAATCACATAAAACACATTTTCACTGTATATTCCCTACTGTACCATATAGAGATATGATTGGAGTTGCTGCTACAACCATTTTCCATTGACATGCCCGCCCTCTTCTGCTGTATATAAGGGAGCTTCACCTGTCCTCCTTCCCCTTTGTTCAGTTCGACAATTCATCTGTGTGCCCTTGTTCAATACACACAGTTCCCCTGAGTGATCATTTTACATGGCAGTTCATATCCTGTTACAGATCATTAACATAGCTTTAGTACAAAATGTCAGGAATGGGATATCACAATACTCTGTACTGTAGATACAGTGTCCTGTACTGTGTTTGGAGCATATACTTCACATTCATACCTCTCAACTGCCCAGATATTCCCAGGATGTCCAAATGTTTTCTATATCAAATTTGTGGCTTTCTGCCATATCACTGGGATGATCTCTGGACTGCTGTGAGTCAATATTAGATACATTTGAGTGCATACCTCTCATCAGTCCTGATTTGTGCAGAATATCCAGGTTGTGTGTCATATTTGTGATCTTTCCACATAAAATTTTTGTTTTCTGGCAAATCATTGGCATGTCATTGCAGAGTAAAGTCAGAAACCGGGCACAGACATTTGAGTTTCAAATTGTGTGCTCTTCAGAAAATTCATTCAATTGTACAGCCTATTTTTCTGAGTATGAAGAGCAATATTAAAAATATGTCCCTATTTTTGGGACTTTATCTCCCATTATTTATGTTTTTTTTCCAGATTTCTTGCTCTAAGAAGTTAAGAGAATTTCATTCTAACACAATTCTATGCAATATCTATGTCAAATATCTCCCTTTTTCTGGTTATTTGTCCCCTCATTATGTTGGCCTTTGTGCAGATGTGTTGCACTAACAAATTGATAGCTATCTGTGAAATCCTGGTCATCATTGTTGCATTCCCTGCAAATCTGCAGACAGTAGGTGCTCTGCTTTACACAGAATTGATATCCACATTTGCTTACATGGTTTCCTGGCCAGCAACACTGTTGCCATCCAAGAAACTTGGCTTAGTATGCATTGCACGCTACCTCTTACCACACACTCCCATGCAAACATGTAAACTCTATGTAGGCTTTGTGTGAAGCCCACATAGAGTTTATTGAATCCCAGGGATGTTCTAATCACAGAAGGTAGAGAGACACACAGACAATTGAAACAATGAGCAAATATTTTTAACAGAGCAGAAACACAAATGTGGATTAATTTTAGCATCAAATATGAAAAATAAGCAGCAGGTGAGGACATTGGGTCAAAGCTGAAGCGATATAGGTTGACAGGGGACTTAGGTGATATGTCAGGTGGAAAAGCACTTGCAGTCATATTTTTGATGGAAGTGTCTTTTGAGATGTGCTCTGGAAGTAGGATAGAGAAGGTTTATTTTATGTGGCAGAGAAGAGATTATCAGAATTTGGGTGCAAGGATAGAGAAAGATCGTGGTACAGTTCAGTTTGGTTTAGTGCAGTCTGGACTGAGGAAGTTAATTGGGACAGATTGTAGAGGCTGTAGAGGGTGGTTTTATTATGAAGGTTAGCACAAGAGGTGGAAGGCACCTGGTTGAAATAGTTTGAAAAGAAGAGACCCTAGAAGTAGTTCAACTCTGTTGTAGACTGGAAGTCATCTGGTTTTGGAGAGGGTGGTGCAGTGGTGTTCCTGAGGGAGAAGTTGGAAATGAATTAGTAGATTTTGTTTTCAGTGACCTGTACAGTGGATGAGTTTTTTTTTTTTAAGTTTGTGGCTGTGATGGGGAGCCTATATTCATGATGAGCAAGGAACACTCCTGTACTTATTACCCTATAGCAACTCTAGCTGGCCTGAAAAGAAAGGGATATATTTTGCAGCAACAAAATAAAAGAGAATTTATCTTTTTCCTGGTGTTTTTAACATGGTAACAGAAGATAGGTGACTGGTCCAGCCATTAATATCAACAGTTAAAGGACATGATTGTTTATGTTGGGGTATCATTGAGATCTGTAATAATGAGATTTTTATGAGGTCTTTTTTAGGTTTTGTGAGGATCCAAATATCATACTTATTTAGTTTGGATGAGGTTAGGAGTAGCTTATGGCACAAATTAAGGGAGCGGAGATCAGACTGAAGCTGGGTTTGAATAGTAGAACAGTTACCCTGGTATAGAAAGGAGTAGACTAGAAAAGCAGCCAGTAGAATTAAAATCAAAAAGTTAATTACTAATTTGAATGATCATCTCAAGGAGGAGCCTGGAAGCATGTCAAAGTTCAGCTTTGGCTTACCAATGGAGTGTATCTTATGGAAATACATGTTTAAAGGGCTGGAGGCAAGGCTAGAAAAATTCCTGCAGATTTGGATTTTCTTTGTTTTAAAAGGCAGTCTGCTTTCTGGTAGAGCTGTATGGACTGAGCACTGTGATAACAAGCAACTAAATGTACTTTTTTTAAAAAATCATCAGAAGGCAATTATTCTGTTTTGATGGATTAGTTAAAGTATTGACTAAACCTTGCCTTTACATAAGTCCTGCCTCCACTCTCTACTTAGCTTACATTGGTGGACATTGCAGGCAACTGGCCAGTAACTTCATTCTTTGCAAATCCTAGTAGCACCTCTGTTGCCAAGTGATAACCATATCTTGGGTTACTAATTCATAGCAGTAGTGCTATTGTTATGCAGCACTGTTTCCTGATGAACTCAATTATGAAGGAGTTCTTATAGAAAGTTGTGAAATCACATGTGTGGACTAAATGAAAGTTGGTGCAGCTGAAGCAACAATAAGTTAAGCTGGCCAACCCAGATACCAACCCCTGGCCTGTGCCACCAATGAAAAAAGATAAGATGTCCTTAAGTTCTGTCTGGTGGTATTTCATTGTTATGCCACCAAAGGGAGAACTAGAACCAAGCAGATGGGGAAAATCCTGTCATCCCAGCTGACAAACATGGTGTTGAAAACATGCAATGATATGAGTAGAAGTGATTGCATGTACCATAACAATTTAAAAAAATGTATTGGTTAGGCCTGATGTATCTTCTGAAGTTCAAAGATTA
The DNA here is from genome assembly GCF_019279795.1 of Protopterus annectens. Classification (NCBI taxonomy): domain Eukaryota; kingdom Metazoa; phylum Chordata; order Ceratodontiformes; family Protopteridae; genus Protopterus; species Protopterus annectens. The sequence continues at coordinate 1,717,425,774 of NC_056726.1, forward strand.
AAATATTATGCAAGCTTAATGTTGATAAGTTGGTAAGTGTGCATGATTTAAAACATATTCTAAAGCTTTGATTGTGCATAGTGGCAACAGTAAAGTTAAAATATAAGAAAGTTTATAAATAAACAGGTTTAAAAGAGCTTTGCCTAGTGATATAAGATAATTGATACTACAAAGTGATCTCTGCTCAACTAGCAATGTTTGAAACGTAATTGCCTGCTTCTGAGACTGAACTACAGTAAAATAGGTACAATCTTCTGTGAAGCAAATACAAACAAATAATGTATAATTTGTTAGAAATGTAGAGGATGTATTCACATTACTATGTGCTGTGCTACTAACACTGATATCTCTGATAAAAATGTAAAAACTGAAATGTATGTTTTAAATTAAGTTTTTCTATGAACTCCAATAAAACAAAATGTATTATAACTAAGTCAGCACTCCGTAATTTTGTTGCAACCAGCCTAGAGACTTGTATTGCATTTTTAGAAGGAAGGAAAGTTCAAGCTCAGACAGATTCTAAAAGTAAGTTTTCTGTTGTTTAGGGTCCCCGGGTGTGTAAGTATAAGATTAGTAACAACCAAAAAGTAGAGGTAAGATGCATTCATGCTAACAGAAAAGAGTATCACCTTACACATGTAGAAAGTCAGTTCTATGAAAATTGTTATATCCTTTTCACGTAACCCTGATTTACCTCATGGTTTACCATTAGGAAACACTTTTCCCATTTTAAAGAAATATGCAAAGTGTGGTAGTAGGTACACTCTGTATGCACAGTGTGCCAGGCCAATACATCTAACATGTAAGAGGTATAGTAGTAGCTTAAGTCAACCATTTATTGTAAGAATGGGTGGTAGGGGCAAGAATGCAGCCACACTTACATATACAGATACAGAATCAAAATCAGGAGAAGGGAGTTGCCACAGATGCCAGTAATCAAACTAGAATTTTGCTTTTATTCAAAAAATGTATCATGTCTATTATCAAAAACATGTCCCAGTGATAGAACAACAACCTAAAACTATAAAAGTTGTCAGTATAGTAACCCTAGACAAACTAGAAAACAGTTTTGAAGTAATACTCAGTACAAGACAGAAGTCAGCGTAAAGATTTAAAAGAAGTCTCAGCACAAACAATATGACAAACATAGAAGACACAGGGCACCTAACTGAGGACTCCCCCAAACAAAGTACCAAAAGTAAACTAAGCAGGAAAATGCATAGTTTTAACACTACTTCTGCTAGTGTCAAGAAGAAAATTCAAGTAAACACAAATTCTCCTCATAAATTATATGTAAGACAAGAAAGAAATATAACTAATGATACACTTTGTTCTGACACTCTCTTTGTAGTGGGAGACTTACCCAGTGGAGGAAAAAAGTAAAAGGATTGTACCTACATACACACTATGGAAGTGGGAAAACACCCTCCCCCAAAAACAGAGCACTCAACAGACCTGTTGATAGTAGATCAAATAATAAAACAGAAGGTAATTTTGTTTAGAGCTACTCTTTGCAGAGAAAGATATAGAAGAGTTTGCAATACCAGTATTTTGGAAGCAAGAAACTTCATCTTTCGCATCAAGGCAAGTTACTAAAGAAAGCAATCCTGAGTTAGAGGACTTACACATGCTTAAACTTTATAAAACAAAAATGATACTTTAAGTAGGTGAAGAGAGAACATAATAAAATGTTGTAGGGAAAGACCATGCATATAATGTTCACGTTATTTTTACCCTTATTTTATGTAAAAAGACTGCTTATATATAAAAAGTCAATAAATAAACAGAATTTACATAATGCATCAGTGATAAAACCTTTATCAGACACGTCAAACAAGGCTAGCCCAAAGAGATCTTTGTGAGGTTACCCACGGAGGGACAAAACAAAGGCAAGACTACTAGACAAATTTTACAATTTTTTTTAATGTAATAACACTGTTTATACATTTTACAAACATTAGCAAAGTTATTCATATTAGTACCTGTGTCCTTTGATCATCCACAACTTCCCCATCCATTCCCAGAAAATACTGAACTTCAATTAATTCTCCCAAGTCTTCCCCTAATCTTTCAAATTAATTTCTCCTTGTCAATTATAAAGTTCCACAACTCACTACAAGACCAAAATATATGCCTTCAATCTCCTTCTCCCTTTCTATATCTCCGACATTGCCCACCTCTCATTGAGAATTGCCATTAACTGGGAAAACTACTTGTGTACCAACACCTTTGCCAACGGTTCTCGGAATTCATAAATTCCAATGCCCTGGATCAACTAATCCATAGTCCCACCAGGGTCTCCAATATCCTAGACCTGGTCATTACCAACATGGGAAATCGATGCTCCATGCCTATGGTTACCCCTTCGTTGGTCAGGTCTGACCATAAGCTAATCACCCTTAACATTCACATCCCACCTCCACCCCCCAGTAAGGAAACCTCCATAAAAAACTTCTCCAAAGCCAACTTCATGCTACTCAAGTCAGAAGTGACAAACATCATGACACCCGCCCATATGGGAACTGAAAGTTCGACTGCTGAATCCTAAACTAAGGCACTGTACGAGCACATCCACCCATGCATGAATCGTGCTAGCCAAAATAGAACCAAGATGCTCTCCTCCAAAAAAAGGAAGACAATCTGGTGGTCCCCTGCCATAAACAAACTTTACAACAAAAAGAACAAACTGTTGCAGAAAAGAAGAAAATCCTAAGATGCAAAAAACTCCCTTACCAGCCTCAGTAAGAATCTGAGGTCCTCATAAAATCCTCCAAAGCTAGTTACGAAAATAAAATTGCCAAAGATTCCAAAGACAACCACAAGGCATTCTATAACTATGTCAAGAATCTAAATGGCAATGCTCAGATCTACTCTGAGCTACAACAGAATGGCATTAAATATACTGATCCAAAGGATATTGCTAATATCCTTGCAGATCAATTCAGTGCCAACTTCACCCCTCTCTCACCCCCTAAATGACCCATCTCAATACTGTAAGATTGCGAAATTCCAGTAATAATGGCCACACAGGTAAAAAACGCACTCTCCAAAGTTAAGAATACAGCATCCATGGGACCAGATGACATCTCGGGCTGTGTACTACATGAACTACAAAATGAACTGGCACCTCACCTAAGTGTCATGTTTAATCATAGCCTCACCTCAGGCTTCATGCCCACTGAGTGGAGCACAGCTACAGTTATCCCACTCCACAAGGGGGATCCACCTTGGATCCTGGGAACTACCGCCTCATCAGTTTGATGAGCCTGATCTGCAAGGCCATGGAACGTATTATTATGGAACTTATAAACAAAGACATCTGCAACCTTCAAACATGGACCCCACCCAGTTTGAGTTCGTAAAGGGCCGATCTTGCCTCCTGAACCTGATTGACTTCTTCGAATCAGTCTCCAGAGCTGTGGGCAAGGGTAAGGCAGTCAAAACAGCCTATCTGGACCTTGCCAAGGCCTTTGACACCAACCCCCACTCTGGAATCATAAATAGACTTACTAAGCTGGGCATTAATCCCTACATCACTCGATGGGTTGCCAATGGGCTTACTGACAGAAAGCATACTGTAAAAGTAGCTGACTACAAATCCAGCTCCAGATAAGTGACAAATGGAGTACCTCAGGGTTCAGTCCTGGGACCGCTCTTGTTTGGCATCTACTTCTCTGAAGTACAGGCCAACACTAAGGGACTCTGGGCAACAAAGTTCGCAGATGACTGCAAACTGGGAGCCATTATTGAATCCCCAAATGATGTGGATACCCTACAAAAGGGCCTTACAGAAACAGATGCTTGGTGCCAGAGCCATGAGCTCAAGCTCAGTGCCAAGAAATGTATAGTTATCCCCTTTGGGAAAAAACATATACCCGTGAATTACCACATAGGTGGCAGTACACTAAACACTGAAAGTGTGATAAGAGACTTAGGGACACAGGTGGGCAGTGGTCTCACCTTCGATAACCACATTGCCACAACAGTCAAGAAATCCTTCTATGTGGCACACCTCATCACTAAGGGCTTTTCATCCAGAAAAAAGAAGGTCATTGTCCCAGTGTACTCACCCCTCATTAGACCCATTATAGAATACAATGCCCTGTTTGTATGTACCTCTCAAGACATCTGCAACAACTGATAAGGCCGCAGAAATACCTCACTAAAAGAATCATAGACCTAAAGCAGATGCCCTATGCTGACCACCTTAAAAAAACTCCAGCTATACTCTGTCACATATCGTCTACTCAGAGGCAATCTCTGCTTAACATACAAGGCCATGTCAAACCCAGAGCAGTTGGACATGCTCCACTTAAAGAAACCCCAATCCCTCAGAGCCACACACTCCAGGGATCTAAACCTTGTCATCACAATAAACAAAACATGCTGGAGGTATAGGTTCCTGACCCAGAGACTCCCCATACTCTGGAATAGACTGCCCATACATGTCAAGCAGAGTGCCTCTTTGGCCCTCTTCAAAAGGAACCTTGACAATTGGATGGGAGAAAGGAAATTCACCCTGAGGATCATGTCAGTCACCCTACTAGACAGGGATCCAGGGAAGTAAATAGCGTGTGAAGAAATAGCCAGGGAATTGTCATGGCTAGGCTTGTATAGGCCCTATAGTAGATATCCTAGTACCAACCTATGAACCTATGAGAACATGATCTGCAATCTAGCTTAAGTGTAAAAGTGCTTATGCAAGCACTTCTATGCAGATATTTTGAATTCTACTGATTTAATGGCCTTCCCCCACAAACAGATTCTCTGCCATCCATCAACATTTATACCTTTCCTTATCTGCTTCCTCAATTCAGCATTTAATGTAGTTGCTTCTTGGTTCTGTTCTTCTCCCTACTAACTTGGTATAATTGAAATTAAGGCATTTCCTTTTCCTGGTTACTTCCTTGTCCTAAATTCTACAAAAAATTTTGTTATATTTGGCCACTTTTTTCATCTAATCAGTCCCACTTCAGTATCACTATTTCCAGAGCTAATATTTAATATTGAAGATAAAAACAACAAACCGATTCAAACCTTGTCTGATTCACCTACCAGCCCACTTCTCTGTTATGAGTTACTATATAGATCTATTTTCTAATGTCAACTCATAACCCTTCCAGTTATTATGGAATTTTGATTGTCCCCTTATGTGAAGCACATTCTGCCTTCAAATGTTTATGTTTTTCTGAAAAAAAAATACTTACTTATCTGCCTATCTATTGTATGCATACTCCTCACCCATATTGCCTCTAATTAGTCTGTATGTCCTAGTCCAGGATTCCTAATATGCATGATCTGTGGTCACTTAGCCCTTCTAACACTTTCTTGAGATTCCATCATGTATACTAGCTGGATTACTTTAAGATAATGATTCAGGTCTGCAGCCCCTAAGCCTCACCTTTCCTTTCCCATCACTACTCTTCCTCACTTACTCTTGGTTTCTCCAAAGCCCATAAAAAGTCCCTAATCAAGCTCTTAATATTTAAGGTTATGGCTCTAGCTGGAGGAGTGCAAAAGGCTTGGCGTAAATGCAGAATGTATGAGAGCATGTGCCAATATAAATTTATATGTTTCCATTTCTTCAAATTCCTCTGCATTTTAGATGACACTCTTTCATAAGATTTCTGCAGAGAATATATATATATATATATATATATATATATATATATATATATATATATATATATATATATATATATATATACATCTTTCACCCTAGTCTTATGTATTCTAATTCTTCCTTACCTTACCAATAGGAATAGCTTTTAACCAGTTCTCAGTCTCTTATGTTTATTCCTAAAGCTTCATTCTTATCTTTCCTCATTTTATGCTTAGTTATCTCACTAAATTCATTCAGTATTCTCAGTAAGCACTTCATATCTTTTCGCTGGTAAGACAATGTCAACATAATATCATCAGCATACAATAAAAGTCTGAGTTTCAAGTCACCAGACCAATATCCTCTAACAGAAGACCCCTTCACTGCAAGTATAATGCAAACAGAAGGGAGTAATGAGAAACTCTACTTCTGAATTACTTCTGAAACATCCCACTAAATTTCACCTTTGTTGTTGCTTCTTTGTAAAACTCCCTCAGTATATATACAAAAGCCTCAAGATAATCCATGTATTCCATTTTTATGAATAGGTCCTCCTAATCTACCCTGTCAAAAGCTTGTTTCCCTTGCCTGTTCACCTCCTGAATAATCATGAGCTTGTAGAGGATATTATCAATCACACTTCTTCCCTCAACAAAGCCAGACTGATTCGGATCTATAACATCTGTTACTATAATGGCTAATCACATCAACATTATGGTCATAAATACTTTATAAGCATATGAGCTGGGTAACTTTAAATCCTTCCCTTCTTTATGGATGACCACAATCGTCCTTTCTTTTCATGATTGCAAGGGATTTTCCCCTTCAAGATCTGATTGAATAAATATCTCCATATTCTACTAATTCCCTGTTCCTCTCAACTTCATATGTCAGTCAATATTCCATCCATTACAGGTGACTTTCCTCCTTTCAGTTTAACTATCACTACCTTAACTTCTTGTTCTGTAATGTCCTTCACTAAATTCTCTGCTATTTCCCAAAAATACACTGAGAATAGAAATACTACTTAAAATGTGATTTTACCATCCTTTTTTCTTTTTCTGTCTACCTCTTTGTAAGGGTCCTCATAATATTTTTTAACAATTCTGCACACCTGATGTGAATATGCCAACTATTCCTTTCCTCCTCTCTTGCCTGTAACACTCCTCCTTCAACTTTTTGTTGTGTATGCCTGGCTGCTAGTACCCTAAAAGCCCTCAGTGCATTTGGAAAACTTACCTCTCTTATTGCAGTTCTCTGAAGTAAAATCCTGCTGTCCTCCTCCAAATGATCAGTTCTTGTGTTCTTATCCTCATTACATCATCCCAATTTAAGGAATACTTATATACCTCTAAGTCTCTCATTACCCATAATTTCAGTTGGCTTTGAATCCTGTCCTCTTTGTTTGTCTCCTCAACTGTTTTTGAATCAATACTTAAAAACTCTTCTTAACAGTATCCCATGTCTGAGCTGTAACCAGTCTTTGATGTTGGAATCCCTTATTCTTTGACATATTTTGCATTCTCCAATAAATAACTTGGATGTCAACAGTATTGCACTGTAATCTTTCTATATTGTCCTTTAATGTAACCAGGACATAGGCATGATCAGAGTATAATAAAGAGTCAACTCTCATAGGCCATATTATTGAACCCTCATAAGCCGTACTATTGTCCTGTTTTCCTTAATAATGAACATCACGTTCTAATCCTCTTGAATCCTTAACACTCCTTCCTGAATATGCATTATCTTTAACATAATCATTATGACATATTTATATTTCATTCTTATATGTTTTAGTGTAATCAGCATTAACATGCAACATTTGGAAAGTCCTTTCCAACTTAATACATATCTTCCTTCTTCCTACATGTTGTTCTGCTCTATTAACTGTAAACTATGACCCACTCAAATAGCCACTCCCCTTTCCCTTGAACCCTTATAACTGCCATGTGCTAGGACAACAAACCCAACAAACTCCTCTACATGCTAACTTGCTATGCTCCTCCCCATTCAAGTACGTCTCGTGTAACAAGTTGTACTCAGTTTTCTTTCATGAGGATGTTTATTATTCTTTCTCTCTTCACTAGATTAGTCAACTCATTTACATTACATGTTAACAATTAAAGATCAGCCATTCATTTTTTTAAACCCTCCTTCCAAACTGTCCCACTTTTTACTGTCCATTCATTCAATGTTCTTCCTTCTCCGGCCATTGTCATCAATGATCATATTCTTTTCACCTAATGACTTGCATCCACCACAATACTCCTATTTCCCCTATGTGTCTTTCGTTTCTTGCTTTGTTGTAAAACCTGCCTCTCACTCATTGACTAAAACTCCTCTCTTGCTATCACTTGAACCATTAGTTCTTGCCCATTTAATCCAGCCCCATATTATATATCCACAGCCCTCCCTATAATATCACTAATCTAGCATCCAGTTCAACAACAAAAACAAAAATGGTAAAACTACTCCAAAGCACACTCTTCTGACAACTATATACAATAAGGTTTTTTCTTACAAGTTATGGGTAATTACCCCTTGTATGTCTGTATCAAGTGTCTCTAATTTCCAGCAAGAGGGTGCATTTCTTTTTGCAAGAATAAGCAGTCCCGCACCCACTCTGCCTTTCTCCCACTCTCCTTATGGAAAGTCTGTGACTCACTGCTATATTGTTATATCCATTACCCCTCTATATAGGCACATTTTGTAGTCTGTCCCACAATGTCCTACATTTTTTCAGTAGTGGGAAAAAATCCTTTAATCCATATTCTCTGATCCCTGGAACCTGCAGTTCATTAATTGATATGTCTCCATGTGACTGTTCACTTATGTCCTTGTCTTGCAAATGCTTGCAGCTATGCACTCACTCACTGTCTTAATTACTTCCTCTGAATCAGAAAAGAAAATCTGCAGACTTTCAGGCAAAAAAAAATATTAATAATAATCACTGCAGAATACAAGAGTTTAATCTCAAACCCTTAATCATACATTTTTTAATGAGGATAAAGGCAGCACGTTTATTTCTAGCAGCTGCAGAAAAATCCTAGTCAACAAATATTCTTGCCTAACAAAGTCAGCTTCAGCCCTGATTTCCACATCTGTGACAATACTTCAAAAGAGACATATCTCAACAAGATGGATCTATGAACCTCTCAATGTGACCTTGAGGGTATTCAAGCAGTACTGTAAGCTCTCTCTGTTGTACTTCTTCCTCTGATATCTGTCTCATTTTGGCTAACTGGTTCTTTACAAAGGTTTTACAATCTCTCCTCTCAGGATTTTCCAGTATGTCACTCACTCTAATATTCTTTCTCCTCCATCTGTCTTCTTGATCTATGAGTGCAGCCTCCAATAAATCCATTTTGGCCTCCAATGCTGCTACCTGACCTTTAAATGCTTAATTCTTATGAATAAGTGACTGCAACATATTTGAAAGTCCATTTGCCACCTCTGTAACTTTGATTTATACTTTATCATTCCTCTCATTTCCTAATTTTCAGGAAAACATGAATTATATTGATTTCTTTCCCTTCAACTTCTTCCATGAAATTAGGCATCAGGCTATGATTCATGTCAGTAGCATACATGAAGGATACCGTATATTCTTCCCCCCACTGCCTTACCTTCTTTTCCCCC